>NW_027263850.1:0-147084 GCF_044049435.1 Aspergillus pseudodeflectus | reverse complement strand
CCGGCCTTCCCATCCCACATCCAGCCACAACCTTGAATACTAACCAAACCAGTGTACTGGGGCATAACCTGCCCATTGTACGGAATCTCCTTCTTCCTCCCCTCAATCATCAAAGACCTCGGGTACACCTCCTCAACAGCCCAGCTCCTCACGGTCCCCATCTACATCACGGCGGCCGTCGTCGCCGTCGGTGGAGCGTGGCTTTCAGACAGATATAAGAAGCGCTCGCCATTTATTCTGTTTTTCATGTCGCTCATCGCCATCGGGTTTGTTATTGTGCTCGCCTCGACGGATCGCGGGGTTCCGGGCGTCGTGTACTTTGGGGTTTTTGTTGCTGTTGTTGGTACGTATCCATCCCCATTCCTGGGTTGGTTGGAAGTCAGCGGAAATAGAGGAGAGGCAGAGACAAGAGTACTGACAATGTGAACAGGCATCTACCCCGCCTTCCCCGGAAACGTCACCTGGATCAGCGTCAACCTCGCGGGCGACTACAAGCGCGCAGCCGGAATGGCGCTGCATATTGGGCTGGGCAACCTGGCTGGCGGTAAGCACAACCCTCTTCATCCCCCAAAACCCCCTTACGTCCCTACCCTTCCCAAACAGTATCTAATTATATTTACAGCAATGGCCTCCAACTTCTACCGCGCGCAAGACGCACCGAAATACACGCTCGGCCACGCGCTGGAACTCGGGTTCTGCGTCACGGGCATCGCTGCCGTGCTTATTCTGCGGTTCTCGTATCGGCGGATTAATAAGAAGAGGGACCAGATTGATGTCTCGCAGTATGATTCGTATGAGATGGCCAAGATGGGGGATCGGTCGCCGATGTTTAGGTATATGCTCTGAATGACTTATTGCTATTGGTAGTTGAGGGCGAGGGGGAGAAGGGGGTCGGTAATGAGTCGGTGGTGGCATGGATGGAATATAATGAATTGATCAATTGACTTGCATATGTTGCTTGCACCGTACTTCGATAACTAGCTGTAAACAGGTGGGCAACTTTCAGGATTCAGCAAGGCCATAATCCTCCTTGATGATATCCGCCGCCCTCTCTCCAACAGCATACACTGTGCCCACAATATTCCCACTGACATTATTAGGGAAGATCGAGGCATCAGCAACACGAAGCCCCTCGACACCCTTTACGCGTAGCCTCGAATCCAGAGCATCTCCCAGAGCCACAGAGCCACAAATATGATACTCACCAGCCACAGCATCGCGAACGGCCTCCTTGGCCTGCTCTAGATCCTGCAGGTCGATGGATGCCTTGGGGTAGTATCGATCTGCGACGGACTTTTTTACCGCGTCTGATTTGCCAACCTGGTCAGCCCAGCGCGCAAATGCGGCGAGGAGGGTGACGTCTGCTTCGTGGCCGATGTAGTTCGGGTCAATCAGTGGGGGTGCGGTGGGATCTCGACAGGTTAGTAGTGGTCTTGTTTAGGGCGGATTCGAGCATACCGTTGTTCTGAATGTGGATGCTGCCTCGGGCGACCGGATACTGGATGCACAGAGCGAGGCTTACACCGCCAGGCTGACCAGGAGGTGGCGGGGCAGACATCTTGCTTTGGTGTTCGACCCCCTCGTCCGGGTTAACCGTCCCGGTCATCAGGACGAGCTGCAAGTTCGCGGAGATATCACTCTCCAGATGAGCGATGATCTGCTCCAGCTGTTTGGCGTGGAACTCGGATACTGGTTTGGTATCGCGGATGCTCTGCACGATCTTAGACAGCTCGGCCTCTGAGAGGATCTTCTTCGCAGGAAAGAATCCTTGCGTGTTGCCGACGGCGCTCAACGGACCGTCTCCGGTCTCGAGGTATTCCTTAAGCACCGCCTGCATCGCCTCGGGAACCTGGTACAGTGTATCCGCGGTCATCACACCGGGAAGTGCATGGAAGCCGACGACCGTGACGACATGGTCCTGGACGTTGGCGCCGACAGCGCGGTTCTCAACCTTGACATCTATGCCTGCAGCAGCCAACACCTCGGGGTCACCGATGCCGGAGAGTTCGAGGATCTGCGGCGTTTTGATTGTTCCCCCTGAGACAATAACTTCACGCTTCGCAGAGACCGTGTATTCCTGTCCTTGGAAGGTGAGGCTCACACCAGTCGCGCGGGTCCCATCCAGTAGAACTTTGTTCACGTTGGCTTCGCATAGAAGCTTCAGGTTCGGTCGCGAGCTATTGGCCTGGTAATAGTCGCGCCCCGCATAGCTTCGTTTGCCCTTGTTCGGACCCGTGCGAGTCACCGTGCCTAGGGTGTGGTAGAACCCGAGATGGTCTCCACTCCACGCATCAAGAGGCTTATTTGGAAGGCCCGCCGCCTGTGCAAGGGCTTTCACAAAGTCTGTTTCGATGGGTAGTTGCGCCGAGTTGAAGGTGGTGTGGATGGGACCCGAGGTGCCGTGGAACTCGGCGATGCAGGGCGCTGCCGTCTCGCGTGCTGCTGGATCGATGGGTTCTAGTGTCTACAACGGTGAGTGTGAATTGCTGCGAAAGGTACAAGTTCAACATACTTGGTGCTTGCGCATGTACTGCTGCATCGACTTGGCTGACCAGCCCTCATCACCGGCCAGCGCAGCCCAGTCGTCGTAGTCTTGTAGCGAGCCACGCACATACATCATGTAATTGATCGCGCTCGAGCCACCGAGCACCTTTCCTCGTGGAACATGATGGGTCCGGCCTCTGTTAGATGCTTGTGGTGTCGTGTACATGCACCACTCATACTCGGGGTTCTCGAAAGTCTGGACGAATGCGGTTGGTGTATCAATAAGGGGATCGTTCATTTTGTACTTGCCAGCCTCGATAACGCCAACAGTGACATTTGGAGCCTCACTCAGTCGCGCAGCGATAACGAGGCCTGCTGTGCCCCCACCGACAACGATAAAATCGAAGAGAGTTTGGGTGAACTCGTCGATGGAGGACACCGGAGTGTCGGCGGTGCCGTTTTCAGCCATGGCGAAACTTCAGGTAAACTGTGCCGAGCTGAGAATGATGCTTGCGAGATCTATTCGATCAAAATCAACATTTCCCCGGGAAGCGCCATTCTCTTTGTACGAGACTTTCCCGTCCAACCCCGCAGGGCAGGAGGGGGTATCACAAGCATCTCGGAACAAAGGACGCCAGAGGATCTATAGACGATTAGAGCAGTGGCCAAGAAGTCGTATGATAGGGTTTGCCACATGGTTGCAGCTGTCAGGGGCTCGTAGGTGCGCCTTGAGGATCGGGGCTTGCGGGGAAAGAAAGCCCCTGGGTGGGATCCGCGGCTTCTCGGCTGGATTAATGTAAGGGATAGATTGGTTCAATGGCGGGGGCGAGCTGTCGGGATCCTTTGAGGGGGATGTATAGTTAGGCGACTCGGATGTTCTTTGTTTCATGGTGAGAGGACCTTGTAAGGTGTGCGGAAACAGCAGGACAGAGTTGCTTACTGTTCCATTGCAGTGATGTTAGGCGACGGAGAGGCTTGTCTGTTCAGGCGCCAACGAGAACAGAAGGAGCTTCCGAGCGATTGCCGACTCAAATAACCCCGCCACCACCAGACCACAAGGGCATCAACAATTAAACTACACTTGAGACAAAATGTCAGACCTTTTCGTTGACCTTGTCGCTCCCAACGGCATCCGCTACTCCCAACCCACAGGCCTCTTCATCAACAATGAATTTGTCCCCTCAAGCGGCCCCAAAATCACCTCCATCGACCCCGCGTTAGTCCTCTATCCCACCTCGTAAAGCTCCAACTGACCGACTTGAATACAGAACCGACAAACCCATCGCAACGGTGCACGCCGCAAGCGCCGACGACGTCGACCGTGCCGTGAATGCTGCGAAGGCGGCTCTGGTCCACCCTTCATGGAAGAAGCTGCCTGCGACCGAGCGCGGGGTGTTGATGGGACGCCTCGCCGATCTCATGGAGAAGAACAAGGAGCTCTTCGCGACAATTGATGCTTGGGATAACGGTGTGCTAGCTATGGCCAGTCATGCCTCGCCAAGTGTATGCTGATAAATGTTAGGCAAGCCATACCACGTCGCGCTCACGGAAGACCTGGTCGAAGCTATTGGGACGATTCGCTACTACAGCGGCTGGGCGGATAAGACATTCGGTCAGACTATCAACACGACACCAGAGAAATTCGCATACACGATTCGTCAGCCGATTGGCGTGGTCGGTCAGATCATCCCATGGAACTACCCATTGTCAATGGCATCTTGGAAGCTAGGACCGGCTCTGGCGTGTGGAAACACAGTGGTGCTCAAACCGGCTGAGCAGACGCCCCTGAGCATCCTCATCCTGGCCAAGCTGATCAAGGAAGCTGGTTTCCCGCCTGGAGTGGTGAACATTGTCAACGGATATGGCCGCGAGGCGGGTGCTGCGCTTGCATCTCACCCCCTTGTTGACAAGATCGCCTTCACTGGATCTACCATGACTGCCCGTGAAATTATGAAGCTCGCCGCGGGAACACTGAAGAATATCACTCTAGAGACTGGCGGCAAATCACCTCTCCTGGTATTCCCCGACGCCGACCTAGAGCAAGCCGTCAAATGGTCGCATTTCGGCATCATGTCGAACCAGGGCCAGATTTGCACCGCCACATCACGAATCTATGTTCACCAAGACATTTTCCAGACATTTTTGGCCAAGTTCAAGGAGGCGGTCGAGACGACGTCCAAGATCGGAGATCAATGGGATGAGAACACCTTCCAAGGCCCGCAGGTGACGCGCACACAGTACGAGCGGATTCTATCGTACATCGAAGCTGCGAAGAAGGATGGAGCTACGGTCGTTACTGGAGGCGCAGCTCATACGCCGGCTGACGAGAAGAACAAGAACGGTTACTTTGTCCAGCCGACTGTGTTCTCGGGTGTTACCGACTCCCTGGCCATTGTCCGCGAAGAGGTATTCGGCCCGGTTGTCGTCATCCTGCCATTTGCCGACGAAGAAGAGGCTGTCCAGCGCGCCAACGATACAACCTATGGTCTTGGCGCAGCAGTGTTTACCCGCGACCTGGAGCGCGCACATCGGGTCGCGGCAGAGATCGAGGCAGGGATGGTCTGGGTCAACAGTAGCCAGGACTGTGATCCGCGTGTTCCCTTTGGTGGCGTCAAGCAGAGCGGTATCGGGCGGGAGTTGGGCGAGGCTGGCCTTGAAGCATACTCTCAGGTCAAGTCTGTGCATGTCAACATGGGCAATAAGCTATAGATTCCGTCTTGAGGCTACGAATATATTGAAATAGATGATAGAGTCATGAATATACGGTAGATAAATACAACTAGAGGTTCCTGGACTATCCTGATGCTTATAGTACTTTGCTGTATACTGAAGCTTCGCACTGCTGGGGATGTCGATAACGTCCATGAGACCTCTTCTTCATGGCCAGCATGCTTCCTATGACCGTTTGTACCGTTTAGAAATAGCTCTATGCCATTCATTCCGTCTCTTCTATTTTCTGATACAGCACTTGTCTGGCATCTAGTTAGCACAACTGTCTCAGAAATACAGAATACCAGAGTAACCCCGACTGGCGCCATCGGTGATACTGAGCTCACTGCCTAGCCCATCTTCGAAATTGAAGGCACGGATCGTCTCAGCCATTCGGGAATGCTCTCCAATGGTAGCCTCCATAAAACGCCGAATGCCAGCCATGTCGGCGATATAACAATGAACAAGCCTGAAGTATACGGAAGAGGAGGTCAAGTCCTATCTTCCAGTTTACTCGGCCGGCTCGTTCAGTCCAAAATCAAACTGGTATTTGGCCGAGCGGGAGACTCGAGTAGGCAGGCAGTTCCGATGCCTCACCTAGACCACAACTCCTAAATGCCACATCAACGGGGAAACTCCGGTCTACCGTTCCTGCGTGATGCTTAATAACAGTGCTAAGCAAATACTCCACTATATCTGGCGTATCCTCGCCTTCTCGATACGTTGTTTTGTTTTGCCACGGCACAATAGGCAGGTTCTTCCCTGATAAGGTTACTCTGATAACTGGTCTAAGCCACGGTACACGAATATCAATTACGAGATGAAAATGCGCTCCCCCCAATATGCGGAGGGAACCACTTTGGGGCCCCTGAAGTGGCCTCGTGCTTGGTTATGGTACCCCAGACTCGTGATAGGCGGAGTCCCCAAGGGGATATACGGCAACCATTATTACGAGGTCTGGGGTAGGAGCATTCAAGGATCGTAGCTAATTAGACTTCAGACTAAATATGACGAGAATATCTATTCTCTCACCGTTTGTCATGCAGCGTATCAGCAGTTTCGAATGTCAGACCCATAGATAAGCGCACGAGATACTGCCTGTAGCAGCCACTGTTGTGCGCCTCCTCTCCAAGACGCAAGGTTCCACATTCTTCAGTGCCTTGCACTGCTTTATAAGTAGGGCACGTCAGGTTTGTTGTCTTATGTAGTTTCGGCTTCGCCGTACGATTTTCCTCCCTTGCTTCTTCTCTCACATACCTTAAGACATCATATCCTGGAACTTGGCAGTGGTTGCCTCATCGAACATTACCTCTTCACATATACTGGGCTCTTTTTCATTACTCCTAGTTTCTACTTGTCCCTCGACTCAGGCTTACGCCAGTGTCAGAGTTTATTCACCTCATCATGACTTCCACTATATCAAACACGGCTGATCCCACGATCGTGGAGCTCGAGAATGCTAGAGACACCAAAGCACACCATGACCCTCATGCACCGGAAGCAGACGAGCAAAAGGCCGAGAGTACCCCCTATCGTCAAGACGTCTTTGGCGACGAAGAACATGCAGAAGTCAAGTACAAAACGCTGGAGTGGTGGTGCGTATCCCTGTCTCTCTATCCGGTCTCTTCCCCCTTAACGAACTCTTGACTGCAGGCAATGTGGCCTCCTCATGGTCGCAGAAACCATCTCCCTCGGCATCCTCTCCATCCCAAAAGCCATCGCAGGACTAGGTCTCGCCCCTGCTCTTGTGGTCTTACTCTCAATGGGCCTCGTTGCCTCTTATACCGGCTATGTAATCGGACAGTTTAAATGGCGGTATCCTCACGTCGTGAGTATGGCCGATGCCGGTGAGGTGCTCATGGGTCGCTTTGGACGAGAGGTTCTGTTTAGCGGCCAGATGCTGTTCCTGATCTTCCTGATGGCCAGCCATATTCTGACCTTTACGGTGGCCATGAATACCATGACGGACCATGGGACTTGCTCGCTGGTTTTTGGGGTTGTTGGGCTCATTGTCTCGCTCATCTTTTCGCTGCCCCGGACGATGAAGAATATGTCCTGGCTTTCGCTTGCTTGTAAGTCTCTTTCCCAGGTCTACGACTCTTCTGCTAATCATGTGCAGCATTTATTAGCATCTTCTGTGCCGTCGTCATTGCCATGATCGCCATCGGCATCCAGCACCCCGGAGGCCCCGTCAAAGCCACGACAGAAACAAACCTCGTTACTGGGTTTACCTCGGCCTTGAACATCATCTTGTCCTACGGTTAGTATCCTGAATATTTTTTCATACTCAAGCTAATACCATCTAGCAAGCCACAACGCTTTCTTCAACATGATCGCTGAACTCAAGGAACCAAGGGACTTTCCGAAAGCCCTCACTCTCCTCCAAACTATCGACATCTCGCTATACCTCGTTGCAGGCGTGGTAATCTACTACTATGCCGGCGCAGATGTAAAGTCACCAGCCCTGGGTTCTGTGAGCCCGCTCGTCTCGAAGATTGCGTATGGTGTGGCTCTTCCTACTGTATGTTCCCCGCGAAACTCGATCCAAGCACCGCTGACTTTAGCAGATTATTCTCGCCGGAGTCATAAACGGCCACATTGCCTGCAAATCAATCTACACCCGTGTATTCGCAGGAACTGATCGCATGCACAAGCGCGACATTATGGCCGTCGGCTCCTGGATTGGGATCGCTGTTGCGCTGTGGGTTGTTGCGTGGATCATCGCGACTGCTATTCCCGTGTTTAGCACGCTGCTGAGTTTGATGGTGAGCCTTTTTCCATTCACCTCCTTTATAATATCCTGTCCAATCCGCATCGCTAATCTGTTTTTCTCTCCATAGACTGCCCTCTTTGCGAGCTGGTTCAGCTTTAGTCTCCCCGGCGCCTTTTGGCTATTCATGAACAAGGGCCTGTGGTTCTCGTCGCCAAGGAAGATTCTTCTCACCTGTGTCAATGTCTTTTGCTTTGTTATTGGCGTTGTTATGGTAAGTCTGACTTTTCGTCTCGTGTGTATGCACTGCCATAGAATCATTGCTGACTGGCCATAGTGTGGCCTTGGTGTGTATGCCTCTGGCAAGGCGATCCATGATGATACTGGACGGGCGAGTTTCTCGTGTGCGAATAATGCGTAGACTGCTATCCACTATCGTAGTATCTGTGTGCCAATGGCTGGAATACAAGGTGCCTGGTCGGGTGTTCTTTCTCGGTGTCCAACAGCAGGATGACTTAGTGATTGATATGTACTTAGTATGTATTTAGGACCAATGTGTGTTTATTTATATTCCCTCTTATATGCACTCATGAAGTGGGTAGATGAGTTTGTTTAATCTGATTAGAGCGGCCCTACTTTTCCTTATAGGTCGACCGTAGAGGCCTACGCAACAAGAATTGATGACTATAAGTTGAACCATGCAGGAGCTGAAAACGCTGGATCACAAGTGATGTTGCCATTCCGAGTTTTCCCTGCAAGCCTACAATTTCGAGAGTCTCCCATCAGGCTGCAAGACAGAGAGGTGCGTCTCTCGAATATCCGCGATTTTTTGACACCTGGATAGGTTAGCATAATCCCCTGTCGTCTTTTGGTATAGAGGTCCCTTACCCAGCCAATGCCATCGTAACCCTCAACTCCTGCCTCAGAATCTTAATCGCCAACTCGACACCTTCCTGTCCATTATACTACACCCGTTAGTAGTTTCTCGTTACTCGCAAACACCAAGAGTCAAGTTTAACTCACAGCAAGCCCCCAAATGGGGATCCTCCCCATAAAGCAATAACTCGCGCCGAGCGCAAGCGCCTTGAAGATATCCGACCCCCGACGGATCCCACCGTCGATTGCGAGCGGGATGCGACCCTTTGCTACACTTGCGCAGAGGCGCAGCGAGTCGAGTGTTGCGGGGACGCCGTCGAGTTGCCGGCCGCCGTGGTTGGATATGACGATTCCGTCGACGCCGTAGTGGATTGCGAGTTCGACGTCGGCGGGGGAGCAGACTGTTGGGTGGAAAGGACGAGGTTAGTACGAGTTTTGGTGGGTATATAAAACGGCGATTCGTGGAGTGGGAGTGACGTACTTCCTTTCAGCCAGATCTGCATCGAGGTGTGTTGTCGGAGCCAGGGGATAGTGCTTTCCCAGTCTAAACTTGGATCTGTTCAGTTCGGTTAGCTTGGCCGTCAGTGTGTTAAGCTCGCTAGGCGGGGGTTCACCGTAGTCCGTCTTATTCGAAGTATCAGCCCCGTTGCTGAGAATATTCGGCCACTCCATGTCCTCGGGGAGAAGGAAGCTATTCCGGAATTCATTCAGGCGCATTCCCAGCACGGGCACGTCCACTGAGAGAAAAAGCGCTTTGTATCCAGAGGCTACAGCAAATCAGCCAACTTCTTCACAGAATATAAAGTGAAGCTGAAGTTGTGCACCTTCTGCCCGTTTAAGCAACTGGAGTGTGATAGATCGATCCCTCAACACACACATTTGCATCGCATATGGATTGCCCAGACCCTGCGCCGCTACGTCTTCGAGCGAATAATTTGAGTAAGAAGACAGTCCCATGCAGATTCCGTGCTTGGCTGCAGCCCGTGATGTGGCTAGTTCACCGTCGGGGTGGGCGAGTTTCTGTGAGGCTGCCGGGCTGAAGCCGAAGGGGAGGGAGACCTAGTCAAGCACGCAAGTTAATACTTCAGCCCAATTGTGGCTCTGGCATAGGGCAGTATACCTTCGTTCCGAGAATCTCAGTACTAGTGTCGACACTTGCGACATTGATCAAAACGCGAGGCAGGATCTTGTATCGATCAAATGCCGCTTCGTTGTCTCGCAGTGTGATGAGGTCCATGGCTCCTTCATTGTAGTAGTCTGCAAGCGATGGCGTCAGTGTACAATTAATTGTCTTCTCAGGGAAGTGGTTTGTACCTCGCACCATTCCAGGGAGCCTACTACTCCCCAGTGCCTTCAAATCGGCAATACAGGATACATCCTGATGGAAGCTCTCTCCTCTGTGCGCCATGTTTCTGATTGGGTTCTATTTGATTTATTGATGCTGAGGAACTCAATTGAGGAGAATGCTTGATCACTTAAGAATGTCAAAGGTTTCCTTCCCCTCACGATATTGCATGATAAGTGTCCGGAGCTATTGGAGCTATCTTGATAGGGTACTACTCGGGGCTGACTTCCTGTTGGAGAATCCGAACGGAGCCGAATACGATGTCGGGGTCGCCTGCCTGCCTGGCTGAATGACACCATTGCACCCCGCCATCCCTGATAAACCCCTCACGCCATGATTGCTGAACCTGCGAAAGACTTGATTCATTCTTCTTCTCTATTGAATTGAACAGTATCGTTTACCCATCTATATCAATACAATGGCTGCTGTTACTAGAATCTTTCTGTACGCGGCTTGCATATCTGATCTCGTACGCAAGTGCTAACAGCGACAGGACCGGCGCTTCCGGGTATATTGGCGGGGAAATCCTGCATGCGTTACGGAAGGCAAACCCGAACTATCAAGTGAGCGCCTTGGTGAGAGATCAGGCCAAAGGCGCGACAATTACCAAGGCCTACCCTGAAGTGCGCATTGTGCTAGGCGACCTCGACTCGGTGTCGCTAGTCGAGGAGGAAGCTACGAAGACGGACGTTGTTATTCGTAAGTGGAAAGGGCCTGCTCTAAGCGGCACTAACGGTGCGACTAGACGCTGCCAGCTCATCCCATATCAAGAGTGTCGAGGCCATTGCGCGTGGTCTATCGCGCCGCGACAGCCCAGTTCCCGGTATGTCGAATTGGTGTATCGGCAAAGACCAGAATTAATAAGAGCAGCACACTGGATACAGATCTCCGGCGCCAGCGTCCTCTCGATATCCGACATTATTCAAGGCCGATTCGGTGAAGGAAGCGACGAAACATTCAGCGACGTCGATGGTGCCGACAAGCTCCGCGAAATCATCACCCAAAATGCAAACAGACGCGTCGTGGATAGCTTTATACTCAACTTGACTGGACCTAAGACTGCTCTTGTCTTCCCTCCGATCATCTATGGTCAGGGCCAAGGGCCGGTTAACCGGCGCAGTGTGCAGATCCCCGAGCTGGCGAGGGTGGCGATCCAGACTGGTACTGCTATTCAGGTCGGCAAGGGACAGAGCACCTGGAGCAATGTCCACGTCTCTGATGTCAGCGATATCTTTGTCAAGTTGGTTGAGAAGGCTGTGCGGGGGGAGACGGACGGGCTGTGGAATAAAGACGGGCTGTACTTTGCTGGCAACACCGCTGTGGTTAGTGGCGACACTTTTGAAGAGGTATTGGCAATCGCTGACTGTGAGCAGAGTTTCAAACAGATTTCGCAAAAGGTGGCAGAAGCAGCAAAGGACCTTGGTCTGATTGAGTCGGCGACGGTCAGGGAGGTGGGCCACGAGGAGGCAGATAAGCTCAGCTCCCATGGCGCTGTTCTTTGGGGGACGAACGCGCAGCAAAACTCGCAGAGAGCACGACAGCTGCTTGGCTGGGAGCCAAAGGGCAAGTCTTTCGAGGAGGAGATTCCGGAGACGGTCCGAGTGGAGGCAGAGAGACTGGGGAAGCTGTAGTTATCGTTACTGGTAGCGTAGATCCACAGATAAATCCCAACACGGAAGGCGCTTCCGAACAGTGGAAACCCCCGCTATCGCCCGCTTCTTTTCTCTTTTCTTCGCCCCGGAGACCACCTTCTTAATCAGTTCTACCCCGCTGCCCTCCCTGTCCCCTCCCCCGGTTCCCTGCCAAATGCGTCGATTGCGTTCCGACGCGTTTGGAGCGTGAAGTTGGAATGGCGGCTGCGAAATCAGGCCGCCCTCGTCGGTCGCACACCCTCGGCGCATGCCGCACCTGCCGGCGTCGTCACGTCAAGTGTGACCAGAAGCGTCCGGTGTGTCGGACCTGCCGGACCCTCGGGGTCCCATGCGAGGGCTTCACCAGCGAAGTCCGCTGGATCCGCGACAACGGAGGCAGTCCAGAGCCAGAGGATCACAATGGGACACGTCGCCACATGTACACTGGTGATTACCCCCTATTCTATCGGTGACTGCCCTAACATCCTCCAGAACAGTCAAGGCTTTTGATGAGCACCTCCCTCGGCTCGAATCTTGTGTCTGGCTCTGTTAGCGCTTCCTTGGCTGAAATTGATCTCCGCACGCGTGATTCCGAGCGTGCGCCCGTGGGTGATATCGTGGTCGGTCCTTTTGCTGTCCTCGACTTTGCGCCGGATGCTTCCCAGAATATGCCGGAGGAGCCGCAAGGCGATGGTGTTGAAGAACCAGAGGCTCCCCGGAGTCTGCCACAGACTGTTCCTTCCGACACGGGGGTGCCTCAGGACGCCCATCTAGAAGCACTGCCATATATCAACGACTCTCCCTCACACATCGATGACTTCTTACATTGGTCTGATATTCTCGGCCTAAGCCCCGACCAGCCGGGCTTCTTCCAGCCGTCAATGGCGGACTTGGACATGTACTTTGGTGATGACCCACAGCCTGACCCTACAACGCAACCTGTTGCTATTGGTGCGGATGTCACGCAGGCCAGCAATATGCCGTTGATGACTCCCCCTCGGAGTGCGATTGAAATGGCTTCTACATTCCTCGATGCTGCCGCGCTGGCCGATGCGCCTTTTCTTTTCAAACACTTCAATGAGAACGTAGTACCGCAGTTGATGATCATGCCGCTTGGTGAAAAGTCCCCTTGGAGGGTTTTGAATCTGGCTGCTGCAATGGCCACCTACAATGACCTTACCATACTCGGGTCCCAGAGCATCAGTCATGCTCGTCTCGCCAACTTATACGGACTGTTAGCCTGTGCTGCCAGTCATTTGTCGTTGAGCTCAGGACCCAATGTCGCTAACTCAAATCAACATTGGGAGCAAGCGGCCTACCAGATGTTTGAACAAGCCAGAGACCGTATGGGCAAGTCGCTCAAGTATGAGACCCGAGAGCCAAAGAGGGCAAAGTACAAGGATCAACTGATGGCAATTTGCTGTCTCATCGAGTATACAGTGTGTAGTCTCCACCACCTCAGCGTCCGCTGTGTCCATTTGCTGACCACTATAGGTTATCTCCGGACAACATCAACACGCGCGTAGCTTCATGGTCAACGCAGAGTTTATACTGCGCATGCGTGGTCTGCTCAAGCATCGGATCTCCCAAAAGGCACGACTTCTTCACCATGTGTACACGTGGCTCCGGCTAGTGGGCGAGAGTACTTATGTACTGCACGACTACAACCCCTCCAACTCTTTCATCGAGGCGCTGGACGTCAACTTTCAACGCCAACGTCTAGATATTGCGCCAAGGGCCGAAGAGCCTGAGCCTCATCTCGATGACTTCTTGCGCCTAGAGGCCCACGATGCAGACAGTGACCTGAACATCAACGAACCTAAGGATAAACAAGTGGGGCTGCACGACATTCATCTTCAGGACTCGCGTAGCTTTACAGACACACTGTACAAACAAATTTACGGGATTCCCGAAACCTGGCTGAGCCTGGTATCGCAAACAACCAGGTTGGCGAATGCGATGGAGACGTTTCGCATCGCGCAGAGATCAGGCAGGAACACAAGTCTGGCAGCGTGGGAGACGCTACATCGCCGCAGTGTGCGCTTGGAAAATCTGATCTGTTCCTGCGATCTTTCCCCAGTCTGAGGCGACCCTTCCAAACCTCATGGCCATATGCTGCGGGCCCTCAACTCGGCGCTGGTGATCTTCTTCTATCGCCGCATCCGCCGAGTTCACCCTGTCATAATGGCAGCACATGTTGACAGTGCAATTGATGCTCTGGCGCAATTCACATTATCCCTGCCACCCGGCCGCTCAACGGGCCCAGGTGCTGCGTGGCCTGCATTCATTGCCGGATGTGAAGCCTTGACTGCGCCCAGGAGGGAATCCATCATGCTGTGGCTGGAGAATGCCATCTCGACGTGCGGCCCTGCAGGATTCAGGGCTGCTAGAGAGATCATGATAGAGCTATGGAGCAGGCAAGATCAGCATCTACACACAAATCGTGGCGAGCCAATGCCCACTTGGATAGACTTGGTGCGCGAGAAGCAGGTCTGGGCTCTGTTCTGTTAGATTCTGCCTTATGATGTATGACACCTACTACTGTACGAGTAACGCTGTCCGTTCGAGTCCAGCATTTATTCATTGTCCATTCATCTTATACACATTCAAGTCATCCTCATTTAGATTGTCTTCACCCCAGCATTCTTCAGCAGCCCTTTGAGCTCCTCCTGCAATTCCGGATTAAGCAACGCAAACGGCTTGCGCAGACCACCCGTCGCCTGCCCAGTCAACTCAACGCCCGTCTTAACCGCCGCCGCATAGTTGTGGCTCTCAAGGAACTTGCAAATCGGCCAAGCCTTGCTCCACAGCTCCCGACCACGCACCAGATCCCCCTTCACAGAAACAGCCTCGTACAACTCAACTGCCAGCTCAGGGATGATATTTGCCGCACCCCATACGCCACCGGGACATCCCGCCGCAAGACCATAGAAGGTCAGCGTATCCCACCCGTTGAATGCCGTAATCTGGTCTGATAGTCCGAAGACGAGCTCCGTGAATGCCGGAGCGTTACCCGATGTATCCTTGAGGTACTTAACCCCAACCTTGGACAGCCCCGCGATCTCGGTAGGACTCAAAGTCAGCCCCGAAGCAGAGGGGATATTGTAGTACATAATCGGCAGCCCCGACGCAGAGTGAATCTCCCCAAACATCTCAGTGAGCTGCTCAAGATTCACGGGGTCATAAAACGGCGGCACAACCATGACAGCCGCAGCCCCCGCCTTCGCCGCATGCACAGCTAGCTCGACTGCCTCGGCGGTAGATGTAGCGCCCGTCCCCGCGACAACGGGGATACGACCCGCGGCGTACTTGACGCAGAGTTCTGTAAGCTGCTTCCGCTCTGCGACGCTCATTGTGGTAAATTCGCCGGTGCTACCGCCGGGCACGAGGCCGTGGATGCCTGCAGCAATGAGGTGGTTTATGTGGGATTCGAGGCGGGATTCATCAATGCGTGTTTTGTCGTCTGTGAAAGGGGTAATTAGGGCGACGAGGATGCCGTGGAGGGAGGACATTTTTGCTGTTTGTGTGAGATGTGACTTGAAAGGAAAAGAGATAGATTGTTGATTGATTGTGTTCGGAATGAGTGTAAAAGATGCAGGGTAGATATATCTATCTATGAAGATGGCGGACAAGCCTTCCTGTTGAGGTTGCTGTATAGCGTAGGGAGTGCCTGCCTCTTTGGGATGCACTTGGCAGCATCCATCACCAGCAGGAATGCCATAGCCGCCACATCTCCACCCATGATTCCATCAAAGCATTTCACTTACCTCTCTCCCTGCAGAGATATTTGGGCTGCCCGTTGTCTTTTGGCCGTTTGTTTGTATGCTGTGAGTGCGGGCGGTCGTGGCATTTGGTAGGAGCATGGGAACTGACTGGGTGGGTGGTCTTTTCCAAGGTGTGGTTTTTACTAACGTTCCAACGACTCGCTCCAATGGTTGCTACAGCGGTGCCATGTCTGTAATTCATAATCCTCTGTATTTCCTTATCGGGGGCCTCGGGGGAGATGGTTATAGGGAATGACTTCCGTCAACTCGGTGGCAACGGGATTGTCTTTAACTGTGCACACAAAAATCCGAGCAACGTGGGGAGACTTGACTAAAAGACCATCTGCTTGACTCTTCCGACCTAATTCACAAGCGCAGGTCGCTTTCATCGATTTGTTCTACTCGGGATGATCTACCGAGGCCGTTCGTAGAGGACCTCGGTTAAGCTTTAACAACCTTCCATACAAAGCACTGAGGTTAAGAACATTCGGGAAAACAGAAAGTAGAGTGATAGTTTGGACATGGAGAGACTGGATCGGATATTAAACGACTTCACGCATCCAACAAAAGGATCACTGCATGGGGCGGTTTTCATCGCTGTCAACAAGCATGGTATGTCCACAGTATCCCGTGGGAATCTCGCTCGGTTCTAACCAGGATGGGCAGGGGACATCATTTATCAAAGGGCCGCTGGGCGATCGAGCTCTAGTTCAGATTGCTCAGAGCCACTGGAAATAAATTCGCTCTACTGGATTGCTTCCATGACGAAACTTGTCACCGCCGTAGCTACGGTGGAACTAGTTGAGCGAGGTATTCTGACGCTAGACGAGGACGTGCGCGACAAGGTCCAGGAACTCAGGGATGTTCAAGTCCTCCGGGGTATGAAGCAAGGTACGTGTCGCCCATGTCCTTATCATCTCCCTCTGATGAGTTTAGATCCCTTGGGAGCGCCGCAACCCGAGTTTCAGGCAGTCCGAGGGAAACTTACTCTACGGTATACACGCAGTCTGGATAGACTCATTTGGCCTTTTTTTTTCTTGGTTCCGGCTCTAGCTGACCAGATACCCCGATAGTAATATGCTAAGCCACGCAGCTGGGTTCGGCTATGACTCCTCGTCGCCTCTGCTGCAGGAATGGTCGGAATCCCAAGGCCGGACGGCACACACTTTTAGTGGGAGTATGGTAGGTACCACAATTTCTAGCTATCCAGACTCGGAAACCCGGAAACTGACAGGGTCCGTACTGGTCAGGACGGCTTTCGGCACCCATTAATCTACCAACCGGGCATGTCATGGGAGTACGGAGCCGGGCTGGAGTGGGCAGGTCAATTGGTATCTTCGATTTCCCTTACTCCATGTCCAAAGATGTTTGTGCTGATACGTATAGATCGAAAAAGCTACCGGATCTACGCTGGAAGACTACATGCAAGCCAACATCTGGTCCAAGCTCGGAGCAACATCAACAACATTCCATCCCGAACTGCGGTCCGACACCTTACCTCCGCGAATGCAAATGGGAGAGCGGGTGAGCGTTGGACAAGGCAATAAATCAGTCAAGCCAGGAAGGATCATCCTCGGTTACCCACTCAAGGACGATATAGGCGGCATCGGCCTCTTCAGCACGCCGATGGACTTTATCAAGCTACTTTCAGCGCTCCTCCAAGGGGGCGGTCCACTCTTAAGCAGGGAAGGTGTCGATCTGCTCTTCGCGGCGCAGCTGAGTGACGAGTCTCGCGTGGCGATGCCACACGCACTTGGGAAACAGATGAGGCGGGTGCTTGGAATAACATCTGTGGAGGATGCTGAACAGGCAGATCACTGCCTAGGTGGCGCAGTTGTGCTCAAGGATATTCCTGGTCGGCGGCGACGGGGTACGGTCAGTTGGGGTGGGTTGCCTAACTTGCATTGGGTACGTTTTGCCAGCTCCGATATTGCCATTGTCGAGCATTTTCTGATTGTCGTTAGTGGGTCGATCGGGAGACTGGGATTGCCGCTGCTCTATTTACGCAGCTTATGCCGCCTGCAGATGCTGTTGTCACTGACCTCCTTATCGAGCTCGAAAAGGCTCTCTACAAGACTCTGGGGCGGACAAAACAGTCGAATGGTGGGGCAAGGCTTTGAGTTTATGGGGTTCCTCCTGATGGTACCGTGAATTGAAAACCGTTTGTGGCATTCTTGATATACCAATAGTCTGGTAGACATTTGCGTCCTTGGTATGCGTGAGGAATTGTGGTTATTGGGCATTGCCTTGAGTGATGGCCGGCTGAGTAGGAGAGCCAGGTACGTGTGGAGGGCTTCGGAGGGGTTATTGTTGCTGGTGAGTGATAGTTTCTCACAGGTAACATTTAACTGCAGCAGCCCACTGGTGAGACCATCCCAGGAAAAGCTTCCTCGAGGAATTGTGCATTAATCTAAATTCACGTCTAGATCGACACTAGTGTTAATTATGGCCTTTTCCAAATTACACGCGGGGCCTAGGCACCCATGCCGGTATCTAGAAGCTTGTTATTTATCTTATTGCCATCAATTTAATCCCCCTTGGGTGTGCCAAGGGACGAACCAAAAAAAGAAGAGATACCCAAGTTTTAATATTGGCGCTACTGGGAATCGAACCCAGGTCAGTTCGGCCACAACGAACTATGATAACCACTACACTATAGCACCTTGAAGGGTATATGCTGCGCTTCAGATTTTGCCCTCATATTGCTAATACTATTTTATCATCATTCGGCCAGAAATTCCTGCATCATACTTCCCTTCACCCACCCACGGCCGAACCAGTATGCTTCAGCCATTTTTTCTCTATTTGCTATCAATATGTCCAAGATAAAAGCTTATTGCTAGGATACATTCGATGGATTGTTTCCCCTCATCGTTGTTGGGATGCTGTTAGAATGTGCCTTGACATGGGAAATATATTATGGCACCACCTCACGAGGTATAGGTGTCAGGGCCCGGCTCATAGCTCTTACCACCATCTCCCCACAACAAGTAGTCTTGTTATGACGGTTCATACCCCAACCGATACATTCGTCAAGAAAAGTCCTGACACCCGCTCGTTTCCTGGAGAAAAGGGCCTGTGGCATATGGCACTTGGCTGGGGGACGCCAGGTATGCAGTGGACAGGGCCGGCCTCGCTGAGCAGGGACATTCATCACGATTGCTGTATAGACAATATGACTCAATTGATTAAAGATGTTGAGCAGTTACAGCATAGCATCTTCCTGCACTCATTTCTTTCGGTAAAATTGTAGGCAGTAGACGATGTGACGGTTTAGTATACTAAGTACAGCAACAACCACCGGCCACGATGATGATGATGATGATGAGGTACTACTAAGTACCACCAACGTCTTGTGCACCCATTGAATGGAAAAGACCCGCGAGCCGGTGAAACGAAACCTTGGGCTCCCATGGAGGCATAGCCTTTGACCTCGGGTCATGCTCTGGAAAGTGCTTAACCAGCGAGAAACACATCATATCAAGATCCCTTTTCCCTTCACCAGTCGGCAGGCACGGGAAGGAAAACACATAGATGAAGACCGCGTCAACGCCCGCCTTGTCGAGAAGCTCGAGCTGTGTCCCCACATAATCGGCCTGTTCATCCTCGCTCCGTGTTGGAAGGATATCATCTTCAAAGATACCCGTTCCATCCGGATTCGTGCCCTTTAGGAGTACGAAGCCTCCGTCTCCTCGTGCCGCCGCCCCCTCGTAGGCGCAGCAACCGACTTCGAGCACCGCGAGAGGCTTGTCGAGTCTATAACGATCGAGGCCCGAGACGTACTTTTCTGCTGTCTCGCCTCGGCGATAATAGTCGATGCCGACGATGTCAAAGATGTCCCACTCCACGAGCTCCCAGGAGCCAGCCGAGTATGTTATGGGTCCTTTAAACTGTGCGCGAATAACCTCAACGAAAGACCGCAAGACTTGATTCAGCTCCACTGACTTCTCGCGTAGGGCCTGGGAAAGGTCGTCCGAAAGGTGGCCGCCAACAAACTGAGAGCCAAGGAACATAGCACGCTCGTTGAATGTGTCACCAGGGAAGACACCTTTGCCGAAGATCGTGTATTCGCAGCCGGCGACGAAGACTAGGTCAATACCTCCCTTTCGCAGCCTCTCAGCTGCCTTAGCTGCCTCTTCAAAGTATGCGCGAGTCCCGGCAATGTCCGCATTCATCTTCCACGGATTAAAGAATACCTTGAGGCCCATGGAGTGCGCGGAGCGTGTGGCGATTTCGAGTCGATGTATCTCCTCGCCTTCGATTCGGACGGCATTTGCGTGTAGATCGTTGGCGATGGCCCGCATATCGTACTCTACCAACGCCGGATTGAACGGTTCGACGGAGAATTTGTCGCCGTTGAAGTTCAGGCCGACATCGTAGACAACACCGCGATACTTCATGGTTGAGTCTTCCGTCCGATATTGGGCGTAATCGTCAGAGTGAGTAAATAGCCTGGCCTCTGGGAGCGAGTGGCTTTGAAATGCAAGCGAGCTTCGAGCGTATGGTGAACAAAGTCCCAACCTGAGGAACAATACTCATGCAGTATTGAAGTATATATCCGGCCTTGGGAGGGCTCCACAGTTCGGACTGCGCACTCTTGGCGCTCCGAGGGTCCGGCCATTGCCTCGAAATTTCATGGAACCGCAAGTCACTCATTCCTGGTTCTCCATCGGACAGAACTCCCGAAACCTCCGACTTCCTCTTCAGCACTTCAATCTTCCACTGACAACGCTTCTCTTTTGCGAAGCACTCTGAGCAGCCTTGTGGAGGCCGCTTTCATGATGTCATGCAGCCGTGGAGACCCCAACTCCAGACCCACCAGCCAAGCGCCAGGGGAAGAAGAGGCGTTGGGGTGGGAGGTGTCGAGGGATCGTGAGGTTGCTACGATAGAGAAAATTGCTGTATGAACCCCTCGTTGCCTCTTGCGTATTACACGCTCTGAATACTGACAAGTCCGACAGTGTGACCGCTGCCGCCAGAGAAAGGTACGATGCCAGTATTTGACTTGGGCTAAACCAGACATGGCCTTTGCTAATAGTTGCCCAACTCTCTCTCCTCGCGGCAGACGAAATGTGATCGCGCAAAGCCGTGTAAGCAATGTGTCAAGACAGGGGTACAATGTTCGTACAAGTCAGGCCACAAGGCTAAAGAGAAGCGGCAACGGGTTCTTATCTCGACCGTATAGTAAGTTAAGCCTCCTCGAGTGCACCTACCTTCTACTAATGGAGTCGGCAGCGAGAGGAGATTGGAGCATATCTCGAACAAGATCGACGAGCTCGGGGCGATAATTGGCCGGCTGAGTGATGGGCGTCAGGGTATTCCGACCAGAGTCCGAGTGCAGTCACCTTCGTCCCTCCAAGCCAGCGGTTTCGTAGCACAACACCAGCCTTTGACCCAAGCGGAAGGAATCGAATCCAATCTATTCGCACATGTTACCTTCGCAACTGAAGCTCTCCAAACAGTTTTAAGGAGCGACCCATACTTTAATGAGGCGGCCGAATCGGCGCTGGAGACCCTGTGCACAAGGGTCAGTATCCAGAAGCAGCAGAATGAAGTCATGGAAGCTTCACGGCCATTTCCCAATGTGCTCCCTCATGGCTGTACCTTCAAGGATTTGCCTATCCCTTCACTAGACAGAATCATGGCATGCCTGAGGATTGCTCAAGGTGAGTATGCCTTCTTTTGCTATGGTACGGCGTGAGGGCTAAAGCTTAGCAGAAAGCTCACCGAGCCAGCTCTACTGGCCCTTTGAGTTTGGTTCCCTGGGTGACTTCACACAATACGTGATCAAGGCCTGCTCACCTGGTCCGATAACTGACATGGAGCTGATTATTGTTCATTACGTTCTCTATTGGCTCTTCACCCAATGCTCGATTGGGGCGGAAGACGAGGCTATGAAGCAAGACTACGAGACTCAAGCAGGCATCTGCCAGGGCAGTCTCGAAACAATACTGTCGAATATTCCCTTCCACATAGACACGAACGTTGACTCTATTCGTGCCTTGTACATGGCTGTATGTTCACTACCCTCCAATGGTTAGGTTTACTACCACTTTGACTGATAAATGCTAACACGTGTAGACCACCCACTGCCTACACCACGGAAAACCTTGTGCAGCATGGACCTTTATCTCCAGGGCCTCACTTATGTGTCAGGCCCTCGGGTTCCATAGTAGCCATAGTTTAGCAACGGAACGACCAGGTGTTGTGCAACATAAAATGCACTTATTTTGGGTTGTATACGTTCTCGAGAAAGCAGTGGCGCTACGCCTCGGTAGACCGTCGACTATTCGAGATCAGGATATTACAGTTTCGAGGCTTGCCTTGGACCGGAAGATGGCCTCCCTCGCGTACAACCGGCTACCAGACTGGATCGACGTTGCGGCACTCTACGGACGCTTATACGACGACCTATATTGCCCGAAGGCGCTGGCGCAGCCATATTCCATTCGAGCCGCACGTACTGTAGCACTGGCTTCTGAGTTTGAACGAATGATCGCCGCGAGATCTGAGTGCTATGTAGGTTCCTCCTCTCCCCTCTCCCCTCTCAAGAAATGAAAGCAGGGCAATTTGTTTGTCTGGTCCATACTTTGGCTAACGGACACCTCAGAATCAGCCGAATCAATGGAGTAGCCATATGATGAATCCTAGCATGTCCAATTTTATCGTACACGCCAACCGAGCCCTTGAGTACTCGACCTTGGCCTCGATATACCGAGGCTTCCCGTCGGAGAGATCATCCAGCCTGTCACCATGCCCGCAATGCATCGCAGCCGCGCGAATATCCCTCAAAGAGACCACAGCCTGCATTGCGATTCTTCTGGACAGGCCCACATGGCCTTTGAGTCTCGACCTGTGGGTTAATGAGATTCTCCTCTTAGCGCCCTTTATGCCGTTCTTGATTCTCATCTGCAACATCGTCGAGGCAAAAGATGGGTTGGATTTGGATTCATTGCGACAACTGATTGACGGTCTGCGGCTTTTAGCACAGTATCCGCGGTACTCCGGCTGCAATAGGCAGCTGCGAATTTTCGAGGCATTGTATAATGTCGTCTCGATGTATATCGAGGCGAAGGCGCGAATGCGACCGGAGGATCCCGTGGGCGCGCATTTTACCCACCTGGATACTGAGACTGATCCGAACGATGGTATATGGATCGATTCTACCTCGTTACCAGGCTCGTCGTTCCCGGTCCAATTATCGGACGGTCATCCGGAGACGAACATCCCGCCTCTACAATTTCCAATGCTCAATGATTTGAATACGGAGATCGATCCTTCGACACTCCAGCTGGAAAGCTGGATCCACCCAATCTATTAGATGCTGCAAATGCAAAGACCCGATCGGACTTTTACAAATTATCTATTACATTAAAGCAGATATCGCTAGAATACACCCAAAAAGAACCCTCAATCTACCGAAGCGCGTTCAGCCATATTCGACCTCACTTCAACCGGCTTCCTCCATCCAACTCGTGCACTTCTGGCGTTGTGCTATCCAGCTCCTGTATCGGCTCCGGCTTCTGCGTTCCCCCATACACGCCCAATCCATGATTTTGGCCCGATGACCGCTGATGGTGCCGACCATCGTCAGTCTCGGGATTCGAGTACATTTCGGAAATGGGCCGGCCGCCTTCGGAGGGGAGATTTGGCGATAGCGAGGGGAGGCTGATTCCTGCCGAGGAACCAGACGTGTATTTGGAGTTTTTTCCTCCTCCTATTGTTGTGCCGGGGGGGCTGGAGAATTGCGAGTCTACACGCAACAGAATACTGATTAGCAGATATCCTTCTAGCGGATCGGGGATTCCGGAGAATGCCCTAAGGGGGATTTACATACCTTGGTATGGCGACCCGGGATACGGCTGCTGGTATCCAGCATACTCGCCGGTGTACATCCTCTGCTGCTCGCCCTCGACAACCGACGGCGTGCGCCCGTGTCCAGCAGCCTTGTTATTCCTCCTCCGCATGAAGAACCAGATCAGCGCAACGACGATAATCAGCGCAGCAGCACCACCAACTGCGATCCCCGCAATCGCACCACCGGATAGCCCGCCCCCACCGCTCCCCCCATCGCCATTGCCCGCATCCGCATCCCGGAATAAATCATACTGCCCCTCAACCGACGAGCTCCACGCGGCCGGGAGAACATCGTCATCGGGACACCCATCCGTCGTCCCACAAGGGTTACTCGCGCAGCAGCCCAGGAACCGCGGCTCAGTGAAGTTGCAGGTAAACCAGTCTGAGTTGTTCGTGCCGATGCACAGGTTTGGTAAAATGGAGTCGTAGACCGCGGGCTCGAATGAGGCGGCGTAGACGTCGGGACACGGGGAGGTGCTGTTTGCGTCGACGTTGTGGCAGGGGTCGGAGGAGCAGCAGCCCACGAAGAAGGGCGCCTCGGGGCACACGTACCAGGTGCCCCCCTTGGGGCAGGTGAAGGTGCACGAGGACGAGGAGCCGGAGGCACACTCTGCGTTGGAGTCGGACATTATGATTATAGTAATAGCGTTGCGGAGTATGAGAAGATATGTACTTGAAGAGGAGAAATAAAGAGAAGGAAAAAAGGGTTGCGAGGTTAACCGTCGTGTCGTCGCAAAATCACATCAACCTTCCAGCGACGCTTGTTCAAAAAGGACCAGGGCGCCCAACGTCGCGGGGGCCATTTGGCAATGGATTTAATAGTAGTCGCAGGCTCGACCGAGCCCTGTTGCCAGGCAAGCAGGGCAGGGCAGGGCTGGGGCTGTGAGCTTGGCCGGCAGTGCGCCGCAAGAACTCAGGTTGGTGCGCGGCAGGCCTGGGCCGAGAACCAACAAGTTTGTGATGGTGTGATTGGTTGGTTCGTGACAGGATGGGCAGAAGGAAGATTATAAACGGCTAGAGTCCGCTAGTCTGGGGCCAAGTGGCGTTGTTAGTGCTGATTGTGGCAGGCTAGCTGGGGGGTCCGAGTCTTGTCGTTTTGCGGCTGAGGGACTGTGGTTGGAGGTGCTGGCCCCTGAACAGCTGCCGCCAGCAGAGATTCACCATGTCGCAGGATTTATTCAGCCCTATGACAATGCTATTGCCATTGAAAGCGTTCCCTCGTTCAAAGAAAGTAGTATCGCGACTCTCTCCAGCACAATCCTCCGATCAGCAAAACTGGTTCCTCAAGAGCCCACGTCAGCCCCGCAGGCCAACGAAGCGGAGGTGAGACGGCGTCTTGGCTGCAGAGCGGATCCTAATGGACCCATTTGGAGATGGTTCGTCTGATTCAGCGAAAATCACATTGGCCAATTTATGACACCTGGGTGACACATTGGAAAAGCAACCTGACACGAGTCTGAGACCGAGGTGCTCAAACCCTCAAAGATTTGTGGTTGGTAATTCCTCGAGCTGGATTATCTATCAGTGTTTGTCGATAATGCTGAATGAGGGATGAACTTACCGGGTCGCATTGTTGCACTCAGCTTCGATGGAGACCATCTGCAGTCCAACTTGAGAGAAATGGGACTCCTTAGGCCACCGAGTCGTGTTTGTTTCCAGCCTCACCGAGCCAAGTTCCAGGTGAGATGGCTGTCTCAGCCTCACTGTGGCTGAGAGATAATATTCAGGTTGTGGATTGTCAAACAAGAACTTTAGCCTGATGGAAATCCGGATCACGAAGTGTACTGCCGAAGTGACAAAGTCACATCTGTGGCCCTTGAGTCGTTGCTTCCCTCTGGAGGCTGGAAGCAAGTTTCAACCAAGTTGGTCGCTCCTTCCCTGTGGAGTGGGTTGGTCAGCCGAAGAAGATGCGACCCAGAGCAGACATAATGCGAAGTAGTGGGTTTCAACCGGAGCAAGCGCAGAACGATTAGCCAAGATGCTTCTCTTGTCCCCGCGTTGTCGGGCTTCCCTGTTCTCCTAAGCAGCCCCGGGCCAGATTCTTGGCTGTTCCCACAGCCAAACCCACAAGGCTGAACTAATGCTTGTCAAGGTCCCACCGAACTTCGATTTAAAGGTTTGATTGTTCTTGGACGTGGACGCACAAGTAATCTCGAGTTATGAAAATGACCCAGGTTGCCTATAAATGGGATTGTGGTCTGTGTCTCTGCACCGCTCATTTGTGCCAGTCTCAGCTTCGGCCAAAGGACTCGAGGAGGGGTTGATTGCGACCACGGTCAATATACCATCTTTCGTCCACCAGTATGACCTCCAGTCAAACTCCCTGAGCTTTGTCAAAGCGGCAAACCGACCCTCATCAAATAGACAACTTGAAGAGTCTAGTGAGGTGCTAACCTAGTGTTGTGAGAAATCGTTAACCGATAATATCTTAGATGTACCGGACTATGTTACTGTACGAAGAATATCCTGGCCCATCAACGACGCCGAACATTCACCCCGATAGCAACCGGCTTGTGCAACCAATACGAAGTCGTCTGCATCTCTTCATCGCTCATTATCTCAAACGTAAAGCCCTTCAAGAGTTGCGGAATGGCCTTGTAAATCTCACACATCGAGATCTAGACGTGAAAGTGTCAGAATATCGCCCATTTCGGGACACTCGGTACACACAGATTGTCAGAATTAGCAAACTCACATTCTTCCCCAAACAAGTCCTAGCCCCCATCCCAAACTGCATGATATACCCATCCATCCTACCCGCATCCCCCTCAATCCACCGTTCAGGCCTAAACGTATCCGCATCGTCCCCGAACACACTCTTATCAAAATGAATGACTCCCGGATTCACTCCTATGCGCGTATTTCCAGGGATATAGTACCCTCCAACCATACACCCGGACTGCGGCGCATGACGGGGGAATGAGACGCCTGTTATCGGATGCATGCGGATTCCTTCCTTGATACACGCGACCAGGTACGGGAGTTTACTCGCCTCGTTGTACGCGATATGCGGGGTACTCAGCTGGCCGGCTTCTACGGCGGCGTCGATTTCAGCGGTGAGTTTGGTATAGACGCGCGGGGTGCGGAAGATGTTGTATAGGATGCCGGAGAGTGTGAGGGCTGTTGTCTCGCTTCCAGCAAAGCTGGCGGTTTGATGACCATTAGCACGAATAATACAATGCCGCCGATAAGTGGTAGAGACAACTCACAAAGCAGCAAAGGATTCCATCTTAACGTCATCAAGCTCGAAGTTCAGCTCCTTGCCGCGCTTGTGCGAAATGTCAAGCAGTTTTCCGAGGACATCAGGCCGCTGGGGCTTGGACTCAAAGTCGGCACTCTGGAGAGCAGCGACGCGCTCTTTGAGCATTGCACTTGTTGCGTCCGTGAGATTCCCTAGCGCTTTCAACGCCCCTCGAACCTTAGGAAACAGGATTCCGGTAAGCATGAACAGACTCCGAACATAGGTTGGCATATTGCCCGCCAGAAACTGCACGGGGATCAAGTCATCGGTTGCATCGATGTACCCCAGGTGATCACCTCCGGCCTGGAGGAACCCGAACATCTTGCTGAAGTACAGCTCGCCGATCACATCGTATGCGTACCTAGTAGGTGTATCAGCTCGAAATCATGCATAGTTGTAAGCACTATGGCAAAAAAAAAAAAATCCCACATTCGAGTCCACAACCAGAGATCAAACGACTCCTTCCGATCCGACATTTCGCCAAGCTTCTCAATCCAGACATCTATGCACTTCTCAATGTACTGTTCCGACTGAAGGATACTCGTCATTGTGTAGACGTTGGTGACAATCCGGCGGCGCTCCGCGTGCTGCTTGCCACCTTCCGCCGAGAAGTGGTCGGGGAAGCGCGCTGGATGTATTAGTCCTCTTCCGCATAATGTCGGCTTAGTATTGACTTACCCCACGGTGGTCTGAAGGCCAGATAGAAGTCGGTCTGACATCTGTATAAATATACGCGACCATCGCAAAGAGATTCATCATACGCACCTTGGTAGTGAATGACTTTACACCATATAGCGTTTTGATCGCCTCGGGGTCACTGGTAATCAGCTCGTTTGGGGCGATGCGAACCACTGGTCCTGCGCGTCACAGTCAGGTCCGTCGGGACAATCGTGGAGGGACGTACCGAACCATATTTCGCGTGCAGCTTCAGTTGCGTCTTCTCAGCATCGCCTGGAAGTACATGGAGAACCGTCCAGATCCTGGAAACAGATGCCCAGAAAGGTCCGGGGAACTTAGCGAGGGGGTGGAAGTATCGTGTGTAGATGATCCATAAAATCCAGTATGCGATAATCGCAGTGACGGCTCCCTGAACCAGCAGAGCCTTATTTAGGTGTTCCGATAAATCCATGTTTTAGAGAGTTGAATTGCACCACTGTGCGCCGGTCAGGAGAGGGGTGTGCGGACACCGTGCCCTCTAATATACGGGTCTGGCGGCGGCACAGAATGTGTGCCGGGCGCTGATCATGTCAACGCTCAAGTCCACAGGCGTAGTCGAGAGCCATTTGACAGGCTGGAGTTGACGAACCAGCTCACGTTGATTGCAACGGCTCTGCAGGCTGAATCAACTTGAAACGACCGTCGTGGAGCGGCCCGTACGTGGCCAGTCTAGCGCCACACTAACGAGCGATCCTTGTCCGTGGAGGACTTTTGTCATCGAACCGGCGGCGAGAATAGAGGGGTGGATTACATGGCAGAGTGTCTTGGAAACTGTGCCGAGGGGCGTGCTCGAAGGGAGGCTTGGGGAGGACGTCAAATTGATGAAATGCCTGAAGAGCAGATGAAGGCCCAAGCATTGTCCTTTTTGCGAGTTTCGCCTACGAGGACCCCCAGGTAGGCCCCTGGTAGCGTCGTGCAGCTCGACAGACAGCTCATGCACGTATGCAGCCGGCGCCGAATCGAGCGCTGGAAAGTAAGAGATAAGATTGAAAATTATATAGTACAAGGAGAAACCCAGGCGGCTAGTCCTCCTCGTAATCCGGGAGGTTATACCGATCCTCGCTAGAAAAGACACCGGAGAAGAACCTATGCGGAAACTCAACAATCCGAGTACAACAGACAAACCCAAGAATCGCATTCCGCACCCATATCCCCAACGCAGTCTGCGGCGCAAGAATCGGAGAGAGCAGCGGCGGCGTCTTCTGCAGATCTTTAATGATGGGCCGCATTCAATCATTGTACGCTGCGAGTCTCGCGGCTAGATCGCCTTGATGCCGCTTGATCGCGCCGGCCAGAATATACGGACCGACCAGGGCGAGACTTGTTCCAGCGCCAGCTGCCCCGGCGTACCCGGCATCCCCGAACAGCACGAAGCGCCCTTTGTACAAACTGAGAAGCTTGATTTGGACGATTTCGCGGGCGTAGAGATGTTCCGCAACCATTATGCCTCTGATTGATGTCGTCGCAAATCCATCCGGCGCCCTTGGAAAAGACAGCGAAGTGGTAGATAGAGAAGAGCAGACATTCATCGGCTTTGGAGGTAATCTGTGGCTGCTGCCGTGCCATCTCAACCGTTTTTCTCGTCGATGGAATGTGCAGGATCTTGCAGAGAGGTTCCACATTGCTGAGAAAGGTCTCCCATAGAAAGGTAGCCGTTTCGGTGGCGGCGTGGTACTGGAGCGGACTCTGTGCAGACGACTCAAAAGAATCAGTCTGTAAAGGGATCTGGGGCACGGTCGAGGCCAAACTCTAGCACATTCCCATGCTCAGGACCACCGGGATATGCCGTGAGTATTTCAACAATAGCTAATTTACACTTGCTCACTCGAAGATATTAGTCGCCGCTCGTAGGTGACGCTCAAGATATTCATCAAGGCTGAATCAATGGGACAGCAACTGGATGATGAGCTAAAGATGTACCAATATATCACCCGATATTCGAGACACCCCGGTTCCAAGGCAATTAGGTCTCTTCTTGACTCGTTCCACATTGACGGGCCTGAAGACAAACATCAATGTCTCGTCCACCCTCCCTTGTTCGAAAATGTAGGGGAATTTCTCCACCGCAACCCCATCCAGAGGCTGCCGAAACCTGTTTTGGCGTTTACACTTCGGCAAATATTCCTAGCGCTTGACTACCTGCACACTGAATGCCAAGTCATACATACTGGTACACTCTACCCTGATTCTTGTTCTTTGTGCTTATGCTAACTTGCATAAGATATCAAAGCCAATAACATCATGTTCGAGCTAGCGGACGATTCAGTCTTCGCCAAATTTGAACAAGACGAGCTTCAGGATCCGTCGCCAAGAAAGGGGTCAGATGGGAGAACGATCTATCTCTCGCGAGAGCTCGCAATGATCCCTGGCAAGCTTGGTACGCCTGTTTTGTGTGATTTTGGTTCGGCAGTCGCGGGCGGTATCGAACATACAGAAGATGTCCAGCCGGATATCTATCGAGCGCCGGCAGTTTACAGATCTGGAACATCTTCGAGGGCGGCTCGCTTTTCACTGGTCAAGACCCCGAGTTCAAGACATGCCGAAGCAGAGCGCATCTTGCGGAGATGATAAACCTGCTTGGCCCTCCCCCACCTGATTTCATTGCACGAGCCAACCAGAGAGAAAAGTTCTTCACGGACGGCGGTGAATTCCGCCACCCAATTTTACTGCGTGACTTGACCCCTGTTGACAGAAGAGAGACAGCGCTTGAAGGCGAGGATAAGGAGAGCTTTCTGCGAATGATGCGGCGGATGTTGCAGTGGGAGCCGGGGAAGCGCAGTTCTGCCAAAGAGCTTGCTGAGGATGAATGGATTCGGAAGCAGATTGGCCTGTGAGAATATAGAAGCATAAACGATGAGGCACTGGGGGCTCCCGATATCTTGGACCGGATGTTAAGGGAGATTAAAGTGGCTTGATTGATGCAACCATCCATAGGGTGGTTCATCTCGAACCAAGACTCGCGCGGCGATGGCGGCGATGGGGAGCGCTTGCGCTTTGCCTGCGCCTTCCGTCGCTCTTCTTGTTCCTTCTCAAAACCCCGCCGGATACCCACAAACTCAAAGAGATCCGGCATTGAATGCTGCGAGACTGATTCGTCGATAGGAACTAATTCACAAGGCAGCTTCAGCTTTAGGTGATTATCGCCGATAAACTGAACTGTAAGGCTGTGTTTGCCATCGCTACTTTCCAACACGTGCTTTCCAGGCTTGCATGGTTCGGAGGAAGCAGTGGCTGGAAAGCATGATCGGCGTCGAAATCAATATAGATATGACCTTCTAACTGCCATTTTGGACCCGGTCGATAGACGGAGATAGCAGGCTTGGAACAGACAGGATGGGTGTGGAATGTTCATTTCCTTAAGCATTGGTCATTGTGTTTAATCCTATAAGTCGAGCAGAACGGGCTGATATTGTCACACAGTATTGTACTTCATTAGAAACGACGTGAAGAAGTGTCATAACTACATCCAACCTCATCCACTAGCTAAGCTTTCCAATGCTCGACTCTTATGCACCGTTGGCCAGCCAACCAAAAATGTTATGCACTCGCTGAGAAAGCATCCTTTGTCCAACTTGTTGGGCAGCTTTGGCCGAAGACTCACCCCGCTAGGCAACAACAAGCTACAACCTTGGAACTGCGTTGGACAGCCACTCAAGCAGCATCAACCATAGGCCTCTCTGGTAAATCCTGCAGCCGCTGTACTCTGACTCTTCTGCCTAGCCATACACAATGAATCGCCCTCCCCCTCCATCTCCTCCAGATATTTTAACACCTGGCCCCGATGGAGCTTATCTAGTCCATCTGCTCATCTACAACGGCGCCCCCTTCCACGACCACTGGGCGTACTGGATCCAGTCGCGTCAAAATACCGACAGTGGTGTTCTTGTCCACGCCGCTGGCAATGTTCGCGTGGGCTTCGAGTTCGAAATCAAGCGCAGCTATGGCTGCGACGAGGGCGAGTCCCCGCCCACGAAACGGGTCCCCTTGCAATGGGTGAGCGGGGAGTATATATCGGAGAAGGCCATGTTGGCTTCTGGGAATGAGGAGGCCGATCGTATTCCTGCTTGCCCGTTTGAAGAGGTCTTGTCTAAGGTGGAGGTTCCGGTGAAGTCGTTGAGGAGCGCCGATGATCAGGTATTACGCCTTTCCTTGTCCACTCGGGAACATTAGCTTTCGCTTGGTTTTGTGCAGCTTCCACATTCTTGATACATGCACTAATCTGGATATATTCAGGCGGCTGGTGTTCCCAAGAGGATAGTCCAGAGAGACTGTCAGACGTGGATCGTCGAGGCCGCGGAACAACTAGTGAAGGAGCACATTTTCAGCAGTGAGGTAGCTAGCTATCTTCGCGCAATTCAGCAGTGAGCGTACCTGGTTTTGATAGTGCCTGACAGCTATGTGAGTCCTCGGTATCGATGAGATCAGATCGCGTCATTAATTTTGCCAGTAGGGTTTCTTACGGCCATGTAGTGAACAATAGGTACCTATGCTTCAGTCAGCCTAATGTGGACTGACAAATAACTATCGGAGTCCGGATATATGTCCAATTACCTATTCAAACATAGACAGAACCAGACTAAAGACTAGGTATTATTAGGTTTGAAATCCAACGCTAGATGCTATGCGTAGTTATATTCCAAGCTCCCTCCTACCCTCTCCGCCCCTCGGTGGGCTGATGCTCCACCGACGAGAGGAACTTCCGTCTAAAGTACCGATTGGAGATGACGACCAAAAACGTGAGAAGCAAGATCTCGAAGCGCTGCCCGAGAGTCAACTGATCCGATCGCGTAAGTGGTGGCTCTTGAGTATGTCCCTTCTGCTCGTCTTCCCACTCCTCATACACACTCTTAAGGAGCACTGGATCGTCAGTAATAATCCCATCAACCTGATTCCGAATCGCCCAGCGCATCATGTTCGGCGCATTCACCGTCCACAGGTACACCGGATGCCGCGCCTCGCGCGCCTTCTCTAAGAGCCCGCGACCGAGCGGGCCCATGAGCACCTTTTGGCAAATGTTGAACGATATCCGCGGTAATTGCAGGAACTCGCGCGCGTAGTCCAGGTGCGCGACTATTAGTGCGAAGGGGTACTGAGGGAGATACCGGTCGCGCTGCGGTAGGTATCGGGCTGACCAGCAGCCTAGGACGATGCGCTGATACCAGCCTGGACCGCCAGCGGGCATGGGGACTGATTCGATGGTCTCGGCGATGCGGCGCATGATGGTCGCGGGGTCGTTAGTGAGCTGTTTGGCAATGTTAACTACGGACATAGTGTTGCGACACTTGCGACTTACTTTGATGTCTAACAACGCCCATAGCGACTCGCGCCCTGGCTCTCGCAAATATTCGAGAATGTCGAGTAACCGAGGCATGGGATCATGTGGCGCTTGCAACGTGCGCAGGGTACTAAGGTACTCCCAATCGCACTCGCTGATTTTCTTTTTGACGCCATAGCAGCGCTTTAATGACGGATCCTATCACTAATTAGCGGTATTCTATGCGAGCAGTACGTCCACTTACATGGGACAAAACAACAACTCCATCGCGGGATAGGTGTAGGTCGAGTTCTAGAGCATCGGCACCTGCGCGAACTGCGGCGTCAACTGCGCAGAGAGTATTTTCGGGGAAGCGACCCTTGTATCCTCGATGGGCGATAATTTGTGGCAGACGTGCAGATTTTGGCCCTGTTTGTGTATCTGAAAGCGCTACTGTCGCAACAAGTTAGCCGGGAAATGTTCGGCCTCGAAAGGTCCGAGGAGGACCGACAGGAAGGATCAGAGGAAGGGTCTTCCTTGAGAAGAGGGGTATTAATGACCATGGCGTGCCAAAAGTTGATGAAACAAAGAGGTGGAACGTGGTGTTGATTTATGCAAATCGCTCGGCGGGGACCGGAGTTCCGGGTTTAAGAAGTGGCGACACTTAACTCCGCCCATTCCGGCCTCGTCCATCAGGCACCAATATTCCGCCGTCAGCCACTGCTGCTTCGCTTGGCAAATGCGCCGCGTGGTTGTCGCGCGTCGCGCTCGAAATTGAAGCAAATTTCTGCTCTGCCCGAGGATGCTGTCCTCCAAGGTCGCGCATCGCCTTCCGTCACAAGCTTTTCATCATCGATTCTTATTCCCAAGAGCCAGGTTGTCATCGTATCCACTACGATGGAGCAGCCCGGGATCGGCAACGCGGCTGAGCTCCACAATGACGGAAGATGAGCCCATCGCTTACAACTGGATCCGCGGCGTGGAATCCATTGAAAGGTATACACCAGGAGGTTATCATCCTGTGATGGTCGGCGATACTCTACACAAACGATATCGCATTGTTGACAAATTGGGCTCTGGAGGGTATTCGACCGTCTGGCTTGCACATGATGACAAGCTGGACGAGTATGTTGCTCCGAAGTGCTCCTCCCCGCGAGACAAAGGTGCTGGGAGCGTTGCCTGCCTGTGATACTGCGCGAGGCTTCGTTCCGGAACTGCTCGATGAGTTTGAGATACAGGGCCCAATGGGACACATACTTGTTATACAGTGACCCTGGTGCAATGTAATCTGCGCGAGATTTCGTTCAGTCGAATGCTCCCTCTTGACGTGGCCAGAGCCCTCTCATATGGAGTCGCGCACTGCCGTTGCATATATGCACTCAGAAGGCTGTCGTCCCATCACCATCTCATTGTTCACGTGACCTGGCTAATACCTAAGTTGGGCGAATAGATATTCATTTAAGCACCATTCTGGCTAGACTTCCAAGGAAAGCTTCTGATATTTCTGTTGAGGATTTGTACAGGGAGGTTGGATACCCGGAGACCATCACCGTTACGCGCGTTGATAGCCAACCGCTTGCCCCAAATGTACCCTCCAAAGCTGTTATACCATTATTTCTGGGCAAATATGCGGATAAACCCCTGATATCTGATGCGCGCCCTTCCCTTAGTGACTTTGGTGAACCCTTTGCGCCAGGAATCAGAGAGACGCCTTGGTCGAGATTCGCACACCCCAGCTGCATTTCGAGCACCAGATGCCCAAGTCGAGCCTGACACTCCACTTTCATGCCCGGCAGATATACTCGAGTGACCCCTCATTCCTTTTGACGGGCTATTAGAAAAGACGGGCCTATAAACGATTGTGCTTCCTGATGATGTTATCATTTCGTGATATCATTCTCCCGTGCGAAGGCCTGGCCAACCGCGTAATGACCGTCCATACGGGAAGTTCTCATTAATTACCATCAACTCGCATATCGCGCACATCAAGGCGTCCTCAGAACAACAAAACGCGAGTGCTGGTGCGATGGTCATCAAATCGCCAAACCGAACCTGATCTGATCCCCCTACTTCGGCTCCGGCGCCGTATACCCTACCCCAATCTCCCTCATTTCGGCATTCTTCTTCTTCTGTCTCCGCATAACAAACCACGCCACTAGTATAATCAGGGCTAGTCCTGCCACGCCGCCCACCACACCACCTGCGATCGCTCCTACGTTTGGCCCGTCATCGTCTGGTCGTGGCTCGTCTGTTCGCTGAGCCCCGAGATCGGAAGGGTCTATGCTTGTGGTGGATGCGGTCGTCGTTAGGGTTGTTTCTGTGGATGTAGGAAAGGGGCTTCGTGTGGTTGTCGTGGTTGTTTCGGAGTCTGAGGATGTTGTGATTGAATCGGCGGGAACTGCATCGCGTTTAATTTAGCTGATGTTCCATATCGAGCAGTGAAAGAAGGAGAGGAAGAATACCTAATGTAAGCTGCGTCCCAGTAAAAGTCCTATACAGCGTATCCGGGATCCCGTCCACCATGCACCAGGCCATTTTCGCCGTCCAATCGGCTGATCTTTCTTGCGCGAAGAGCGTTGTTGTTCGGCAAAGGTTGTTGTTCAAACTTATTTCGCGGATCAGTTAGTCGCAAGATTCACCTCCCACTGATGATTAAGGGACCGGGACAGAGAAACCAGCTCATGGCGCGACATACCATGTCGAAGACGACCCATCCTCCCAAATAACCATACTCCCTGAGCATCTGTTATTCCACAAACAGTCATCCCTGCTAGCCGTGTGACAGCATATGCCGGACGAGCTCTTTATTGTGAATGCATAGCTGGCCGAACAAGAGACAGTGCCGACCACTGTTGTTTTGAGCTGGTGTTAGCGATTTGCGCGGATACAGGACGACCTGGCCGCCTTAGGGTGCGCCTACCTCCTCCAGCGCTGCTAAAGTACCCGACTGCACTAAGGTCGTTTGGCCAGGGCGAGAATGTTGTCGTGACGGTGGCTACTACCGAGTCCGTCATCTTGAGATTGGCGCCCTGTGTCGTCTGCGAGGAGAAACCGAGGCAGGAAATAGATCGCAGCGGCGAGACGCAAGGTCCAAGAGGAGAAAGCCAAATCCACGGCGCGGAGAGCCCCACGGCTGTTTTTAACAATCCGTCGCCTTGCAAAGGCAGCCTCAGGGGCGAAGCCGTTCGCTGACCACCACAAGTCGGTTACACCGTCTCCATTTTCACGAGATTGCTCCCGCTGGATTGGTTGTACGATGGGTGTGACCTCGTATTCGGGCTTGCGCCTGGGGGTGTGTTGGATGCCAAGTCGCTAAACCAAGCGATTGGTTCTGGCTTGGGTGTCTGTGCGTGCAATTGGGAGAGCGCTGGAGCCGATTGGTTTTCCGATCGCGATTCAAGTGGGAGAGGCTGGTTGCAGAGCCTCATGCGGGAAAACGTCAGCTGCAGGCCATGGATAACCAACGAGGGGATAAAGTCAACAAGAAAGCCAAGAGTAGTACAGACTGATTGGGTAATTGTTGTACGAGTTTGCCCCATAATGTTGCTTGCCCTCTGCAAGTTCCCTGTTAAACCTCACGGCGGTTGTCTGAATGGGTATTCGTCAGAGGGAGGGGCCGTGGCTCAAATCAAACAAAAACAAGAATCGTCATCTATTCGCAGCGAATGTAGCTACCCTCAGTGTGGCTAAAGGTGGTTCGCTCACACATTGTTTGCGCGCTTCCAGCCACCCAACCAGCAAAATATATACAAGAGACACTCGTCAAAGCACAACGTCAGTTGATACAGAGACACAAAATACACGTTCCCGGTATATCAGCTGCTCGCCCATTGCCATCCATTTGCCTTGATATAGTTCATCATGCTCTCAACCTGTGCGATACCATTTGGGTCATCCATGTCGATGGTGCCTTGGTGGAGCTGGGTCAAGATCTGGCCTGGCGATGCCTTTCAGTCGTACCTGTACAATATCACTTTCTTGCCGATTGCGACTGCCCCAAAAAGTTTCTCGGAACGGGGATATTGCTGATATACGCGAATAACATCCTGCATAAGGGGTGCCGAGTGCTGTACCACAAGGCCCAGCCACTCGTACCTCTGGGCCAACAGTGTCTCCGCCGGATTGGTGTGTCTTTTGCACGAATCGGTGTGACGGCGCTTTATATCGGGGTTAAACATGCCTTCAGAGGTAGCGGTGGACGTGCATCGTGTCATCGGGTACCGAATTGCGGCATCTGAACAGTGGATTGAGGTTCCACAGGGTACCTCTATACAGACAATCTGGGTGGCATTTCGCTCCGAAGGGCTCACGGCATTTGGACTCGAGTTCGCAGATTCGCATTCTCAGGTCTGGGTTATGATAGCAGAGGTCCGGGAGTTGCTCGTGGCATGCTTAAGATCCCAGGAAATCTAAATCAATCCTGCGTTTTTGCGGGCCTGGATAGTTATAAGGTCGTATCCCTGGGTATCGGTAAGTCCAGAACTTCCCCTGAGCCTCCCATGGGGGCTTCGTTAGAAGGGGAGATGGACCTGTGCTGTATCGAATCTTACATCTAGGCAACGCATCCTCCAATACACGAGGGCCTAAGCATCAGTGCTCTCTGGCCCCAGATACCTCCTCCACGATTTGAGCCAGCGCTAAATATCGATTTTGGAGGACAAGCTGGCCCACGCCTTGGGAAATTGACAAGGTTTGTATTTTACATGGCTTCCGGGGGTGTGCCATTTATCGGACTCGAGGTAGGCTTCTCAGATGATGAGCCTATGCTATTCGGATCCAGAGTCGGCTTCGCGATGCCCTTCTTTATTGATGGTGCAGGCGGCGAGCGTATAGTTCAGGTTGGCGCACTGAGGGACCGCGATTCTCTCGACCTCCAACTAGCTGGCCTACAGGTATCCTCGCGCATCGTCCAGCCCTGCGTAGCCGCGCTAATCTCGTCGTAGTTGTCAACGAATTACGGACGAACTGCCACATTTGCGCCCCTTGATCCTTATCCTGACACCGTTGTTGAAAACATACCCCTTCCGACACCTGATAGTGTCATCACCGGGTTTATAGTGGCACAGGCGTTACACGTCAAAGTACGCACGGACCTGTCCAAACATCTCCCTCTGAGACTAACAGACATAGGGCCACACTAACCGGCTGATCCGGCTCGGCATCCAAACCCAAGAGTGCGAGAAGCAGATGATCGCCCCACAGATGCTTGGTTTTGAGTACTATCATATCCCTCCTGACAAGCTGAGATACGACAACGATCACTTCGCTGAACTCATAGGACGCGGAGAAACTACTAACCACCATACCTATGCCTCACTCAAACATGTACAGAAAATCAGCGCATCCACAGACCTTGAGGGCGGATCCCGATCCTCTCGTCATATATGTGGTTTGAAGTTCGGCTACTATAACCACCCCACTCCAGAGGTTATAGGCTTATAGGCCAGTGGATGAGAGAGCTCGAAGATGGGTTCGAACTCGGCTCAGATGAGGACATGCGGTTATTGACGATATGTGTCAAGCCGGTACGCAACTCAGCAGACAATCCGGCGATGGAACAAGGTCAAGTGGTCTCCGTACATATCGAGACGACACGTGCGCGCAGTGTGACAATTCGCTCCCCGGATTTCGGCTTCCATCCGGCTCAATTGACGCACCACCAGTACCAGAGTGATGGCGATGGAAGCCTGATCGCTATCATATGGATTCTAAATCCGATTTCGACTGTATCCGAGCCATTACATCCCCAGTGCCAGGCACGGATGATCTGATATTTGTCCGGATCTACAGCCTCCTTATGATCAGATCCAGAAGATATACTTTGACAGAGCTAGCGCGAACGGCAATAGAGAAAACGTGCTCGCGGTGGAAGCCTATTTCCGCGATTGTGTAATCATTGGCCTTGAATTCGTCTATACCTCGGGAAGAAAGGCCAAGACAGGCATTTTTGAAACCGACACGCATCGAACGTACCGCTTTCCACCTGACGCCCGGATTATCCGCACGTCGGCCACGACTGTCAAAGAGCAGCTGACGGAGCTGCAGTTCGAGATCGAACGCGAGACTGACCCTTCTCCGGTTCGCCGACTAGTGGGCTCCATTAAATCCTCGGACGATCCGATCGGAGACGTAAACCCTCTTCGGGATGTCTGGCGAGAGGTATGGTGCCCGCGGGAAATGTGGCAGCATACTCGTGAGCTGGTGGAGGGCGCGGCCGTGCATGGAAGGCCCCAACAGCGTCAAGGCTCGTGGGAATGTCCGTCAGTTGTACATATTTTAGCAAGGTTGGCGCAGTCTATGAGCCTGAAGGTGAGCAGCAAGAAGGAAAAGTCGGTCGACGGATGTCTCCCTCATCCGGCTCATCACATTGAGACCTGTTCGGCCAGGTCTTTCACAATAGAGACCTGGCGAGCACCTGGAATCGGAGCCTCTCTCCTCAGTCGTGAGCAGGCTTGTTCAGCAAGCACAATTGTTGGCATCCTTCAGACGCTCTTCTCCCCATTGGGTACCATGGCTTTCCACCAATGGCTTGAGAGAACCATTCATCGCGCCGTGGACACGAGACGACAGAAGAAGGGTCAAGAGACTAAATGGTATGATTGCACCCGATTGATTGGGGAAAGGTTGTCACTCGATTCCTACCGGGTGCCCCAAGAGCCGGAGCGATCGCACAACAACTTTAAGCTTTAGCTCACTTTTCCATCAGATCGTCCCAATGTAAGTGTGCATGTATACCGACTGAAAATCTGGGAAAGTGAGAACAGGCCCAGCGGTAACCTTGAGGTCGTAGCCATTCCGGATACTGTGGTACTCATCTCCCCGTGGTTTCAAAGGTGAAAATGCGGGGATAGCCGCAGAAAGCCTGGTGACTTTAGAAACGAAAGTTGCTTTTTCCAACGGAGTGGTCCGGGCCATGTTCGTCTCACCGTAATGTACCCCAACTCCGTAGGCGGAGGCGGGTCCGTGGCGTATAGAGTTAGTCGACGATCGCATGAGCGAATGAAGTCGATGGGAGGCGGACGTCCTGGACGTATTTATAGCCATGACAACTGGCAGCCTGCTGCTTGACTCCAAGTCTTTTCAACTGCGAGGAAAATGGGGGACTTCAAAGCTGCTCCCGGGAACGAAAGTGGTGAGATTGATCCAGATTCCGAGCCAAAAATGGCTTGCAATGCGTCTAACATCCTCCGCAGTGGTCGTCGACGGGACAAGCTTTGCCTTGAACGGCCACAATGTCTCTTATCGATTCCACGTCGATGGGACTGGCGATCTCCGATCCGAACATTTCGGCGGTCGCGTTTCGGGCCCAATTCCCGACGACCCTGCCCCAGTGATTGACGGATGGACGGGGATGCCAGATCGCGTCCGCCGCGAGTTTCCAGACCAAGGACGTGGCGACTTTCGCATACCGGCGGTTCGAATCCACCAGACTGAAGGACACAGTGTCTCGGCTTTTCTATACCAGTCGCATGAGGTGGTCAAGGGGAAGCCGGGTCTCCCAGGGTTGCCGGCGACGTTTGGAGGCGAGGGCGATGCCACCACGCTTATCGTACACCTTTACGACAAGTATAGCGATGTAGCGGCTGATCTGAGCTATACTGTCTTTCCTGCTTATAATGCGATCGTGCGCAGCACGAGCATCACAAATAAGGGCAAGGGAGCCATCACCGTCGAATCCCTGGCGAGCATCAGCGTCGATTTTCCTCGTGAGGAGCTGGAGATGGTCGGGCTGCACGGTGACTGGGCAAGAGAAGCGCACCGCCAAAGACGGAAAGTTGACTATGGCGTACAGAGGTAACTTGGCGATTCAAATGTCCATTTGCTGATACTAATGCCGTGCAGCATCGGAAGCACAACCGGTTTTTCGTCTCACCTCCACAACCCCTTCTTAGCCCTCGTTCACCCTTCCACGACCGAGTCACAGGGTGAAGCATGGGGGTTCTCCCTGGTATACACCGGCTCCTTTGCAGCGTACGTCGAGAAAGGCTCCCAGGGGTTGACACGCGTTTCGTTTGGCTTCCACCCGCACCAGTTGTCTTGGCCTTTGGGTCCCGGGGAAACCCTGGTGTCTCCAGAATGTGTCGCTGTGTATTCGAGCGAGGGCCTCGGTGGAATGTCCCGGTCCCTGCACCGGCTATACCGGAACCATCTGATCAAAAGCAAGTTTGCGACTAGTGGCCGACCAGTTCTCCTGAACAGCTGGGAGGGATTGTATTTCGATATTGATCAGGATCGCATGTATCGCCTGGCAGAGCAGGCCGCGGATCTTGGAATGAAGCTGTTTGTCATGGACGATGGATGGTTTGGCAAGGAGTTTCCACGTACCTCTGATAATGCTGGGCTGGGAGACTGGGTGCCGAACCCAGTGAGGTTTCCAGACGGTTTACCCGCGCTGGTAGAGAAGATTACCAGCCTCAAGGTAGCGGGTTCCTCGGACAATCTGGAGTTTGGCATCTGGGTCGAACCGGAGATGGTCAATCCCCAGTCGACCTTATACAAGGAACACCCCGAATGGGCCTTGCATGCAGCGAATTACCCCCGTACCGAGCAGAGGAACCAGCTGGTGCTGAATCTCGCGCTCCGAGAGGTACAGGACTTTATCATCAAAGCGATTTCGGATATCTTAGAGTGTGCGAACATCACATATGTCAAGTGGGATCAGAATCGGGGAGTGTCCGAAATGCCATCGCCCAGCACCACACATACGTATATCCTGGGGATGTATCGCGTGTTTGACGTGCTGACTACCCGCTTCCCAGACGTGCTTTGGGAGGGATGTGCATCGGGTGGCGGACGGTTTGACCCTGGAATCCTGCAGTACTTCCCACAGGTCTGGGCCTCTGACGACACCGACGCGGTGGAGCGGATCACCATCCAGTTTGGCAGCTCACTTGTGTATCCCCCGAGTTCCATGGGCGCCCATGTATCGGCTGTTCCCAACCATCAGACCGGGCGCATCACCCCCTTCACGTTCCGAGCACACGTAGCCATGATGGGAGGATCATTCGGTTTCGAGCTGAAGCCCGATGACATCTCCGAGGAGGAGAGAGCGGCAATCCCAGGGCTTATCGCGCTCTGGGAGAAGATCAAACCCCTCGTGCTCGAGGGCGACCTGTGGCGTCTCAGCCTGCCCGAGGAGTCGAACTGGCCAGCGGCGCTCTTTGTTTCCAACGACGGCTCGCAGGCGGTGCTGTTTTTCTTCCAGCTAGCGGCGAACCTGAATCACACAATGCCCCGGGTGCGGCTGCAGGGGCTGGAACGCGAAGTGATGTATCGCGTGGATGGGCAGGGACCGTTTTCGGGGGCGATGCTGATGAATCTTGGCCTGCAGTATTCGTTTCAGACGAACTATGCTAGCAAGGTAGTTTTTCTAGAAAGACAGTGAAGTCTGGTTCGGCTAGGCGAGCAACCCTAATCCGGCAATTGTAGCGAATAAGTAGGAGATGTTTACGAGCTGTCGCCCAATGCGCAGTGTGCACCGCGCATGTACCCCGGATTCTCCACGAGTCCACGAGGGGACGAGGCCACGAGGCCCGTTGGTGGAAAAAGCCATGAGAATATTGATAATTTCCACAATTTGCCGACAAACCCCTGGCCCCCAGCCCTGCCTGCATGCGAAACGTACAGAGGCCACTGCGATTGGGCATGTTTGCCACTCGGCGCAGCAGGAATACGGCAGTCTGGCTTGGCTGACCGAGCATGTTTGATGACCCCCGATTCCTTCGAAACGTCAGCGTAATGCTGACTGGTCGAGGCCTCGAGGGGCTGGAATTGAGGCGTTCAATTGTGAGCGATCCGAGCACACTGGTCAAATGTTCCTCGGCTCTTCCAACTCCACCTCATAAGATTCTGGACCTGCCTGCCTTCCCCGCAATACCTCCACAACTTGAAATCTGCCGACAGGGTCCTGCCTGACTCGACTCTTTTCCAACGACGGCCCCGGTGAACGGTGATCTCTTGTGCAATCCACTCCACCGGGCAATGCTGTGTGTGGATATCGTCAAACCGTGGCCAACATGCGGCTGCGAAATACTGTCGCCTTGTTATTGACTTTGGGATTCGCGATCGCCCAAGAAGGGCCATGCGAGAGGTTCGAGCGGCTGCCGCAATGCGCGGTACGTGGCCTCGTCGATCACAATCGCATCCTTTGCTAAATCGTCATCTAGGACAGCTGCGTGTCTAACTACGTCGGGAGTGACTGCCCCAGGACAAAAGGCTTCGTATGCGACTCGGAATATGGTGCCATAGCCTCGTGCTACGAGGAACAATGCCCGCTGGAACAATACCTTTGTAAGGCAACATACGATCCATTTCTACACAGAACTCGCAACTAACAATCTCGGCCCATAGATGCAATGAACATAACGACCGGCGTGTGCGATATTCCCCCTCGAAGCCGCAAGACAACGCAGATCGGCGTCGGTGCAGCCTTCATCGCCATCACAACAATCGTCATGGGAATGAGGTTCTTGGGGCGGCCACCCTTTTCAGACTCATTTGGGATAGACGATGCGATTGGTGTTTTGACATATGTGCGTCGTTTTGTGGATGTTGCAAGCAGCGAGGCTAATAATCGGCCAGGTCACGGCTATGGTCGACACGATTTTGATGGTGCAAGGTGAGGATGATTCTCTCCGTTTAGTCTCCAATACATGCAGCTAACGCTTGCCCAGCTGCAAGAGAGGGTTGGGGGACTGACATGTGGTCACTCAGTCGAGAGCAGATCATCCACCTAATGAAGGTCCGTCTCGCTGGACTCACTCTCTCAGTATACCATCTCACTCACTGCTTTCACAGCTCTTCTACATCGGCATTATATTCTTCTACTTCTCCGTCGCCGTCTCAAAACTCGCCATTCTCTACTTCTACCTCCGCATCTTCACGACCCCCAGCTTCAAACGCGTCACGTATGCGGTAATCGCACTCTGCGCAACCTGGGGACTTGCAGTCGTCTTCCAGACCGCGTTCAACTGCACCCCCGCGTGGTTTTACTGGACCCGCTTCGATGGGGTCTCCAAGGGGACTTGTCTGAGTTATACGGCGTTTAAGATCATGCCGCCTATCAATGTTGCACTCGATGTTGTTGTCATGCTTTTGCCGCTGCCGTCGCTGCTCAAGTTGAATTTGCCCGTTGCGAAGAAGGTTCGAGTTATTAGCATGTTTTCTGTTGGGATATTGTGAGTTTTCAACGGGGTTTGATATGTCTATCATTCTGATCGTGTCTAGGATCCTCGTCGCAGGCACTCTGCGCCTGACGCATCTCTACAATTCCATTACAACATATAACATCACATGTACACACCCAGGTCAACCGAAAAACGAGAAATACTGACGTTTGCAGACAACGGCGGCGAACTCTCCTACTTTGGCGTCATCGAAGCCCAAGTCAGCGTCATCTGCACCTGCATGCCCGCAATCGCCACGCTCCTCAAGCGAGTCATGCCGCAATGGTTCGCCTCCCGCAACGGGACACGATACGGCACGTTCCAAGAAACCGTCTCGCCGCGGAGAGCGACATTCAGATCGAGTGCGAATGCTATGAAACCGACGTCGGGGATTGACGAGGATGATATTCATTTGATAACGGTTCTGTCGGACGAGTCGCATTTGCAGAAGCCGGAGAAGTCGGCTAGTGTGCGTGTGAGTAGATAGGATAGGACAGAGAGGAATATATTTATCGCATTTCCACCCGTGGGTTGTTACAGTAGGTGTCAGTAGTAGAACTCTCGCGCCAGCCCTGATTCATCGGTCATGTCTGAGGGCGGATTCTGGGGCACCAGCAGGGTCTGCGGACTCTTCACTTTGATATGCTGGTTCACCCACGCTTTCTGCCTCTGTACGTTTGTCTGCGCGAAATCGACAACGTCAACAAACTCTCCATCCCAGAGTGCCTGGCTGGATGGTGACAACGCCAGTAGATGGCCTTCGATGTACCCCAAGAACATACCCAGCGACTGCAGCGTGATAAGCGCACAGTACGGATCACCCGTGTCTTCCATGGGGAACAGACTCGCCCGCAGACGCTCACAGACTCTCCTGCCATACAAGCGGCTCTCATGATACCGCTTGATGATGGGATCGAACCTTTCCAAGACAGTCTTGGTAATGCGCTGCATGACCTCCAGTCCAGCCTGGATCTCCAGATCATGCACGAGTCGGGGAATAAGATCCTTGTAAATATCGCGGAGCATCTCAAGGGCTTCGTGTGTTGCGCCCAGCCACATCTCCAGCCAGCGTACGCGCTTCTTGATGCCCTCGTCTTGACCTTTATTCACTGCGTCCACCTTTTTTTCCTCGATGCGTTTTATTGCGGCGGTTTGTTGCTCCTTTGCCTGCACTTCCTTTTGCACGCACTTTTCGATGCGCACGGCGCCGGATTTGAATCGTGGTTGTTTCGAGACGGGGTCCCATTGCTCTGTAGACCATGTTAGATGCTGACCTGCAGAAGATTGTGGTGTCCTGACCGGCCGTCAATTCATTCGCAGCCCTCGCCCGCTGATCCGTCGAGTCAAAATATCCAAAATGAAACGGGATAAAGACATGCCCCGGAAGAATCTCATGAATCTTCACAGCCAACTCGACCTCTCCCCTCCTCGACTTGACCAGCACCATCTCCCCCTCACTCACACCCACCATTTCCGCATCTTCCCTGCTGAGCACAACACTCGCATCCGGGTCCGCCCTCTGCAACCGCTTCGACCGCCCCGTCTTGGTCCTTGTATGGAAATGAAACACATGCCGCCCTGTCGCAAGCAGGAACGGATACTCCTCGCTCGCAGCCTCCAGCGACGGCTTATAGTGCGCGTGCTTCAATATCGCGCGTCCGGCAGGATTCATCGCGTCGTACTGCGTCTTCGACAACGGCGTCCCCGTCTCCAGATCATGCCCGAAACTCTCGCAGTACTCCGTATCCGTGTAGAATTTCCCATCGTCGAACAGTCGCTCCTTCCCGTACGGATACTCCGTCGTACACGGCCACTGGATCCCCGAGCCGCCTGTAAGTTTTTCATACGTCAGATCGCTGCAGTCCAGCGGACGGCCGAAGGACATCTTCTTCCACTCTTCAAAGACTTCCTCCGGGTGCGTGAATGGGATCAGCGGGTCGCCGTGTTTATTTCGAAAGTCCATCCGCCGCGCGAAGTCGAGGAAGATGTCTAGGTCTGCTTTTGCCTCGCCCGGTGGCTCGACGGCCTTGTGACTGAGGTGCATTGTTCTATCGGCGTTTGTAAAACACCCCGTCTTCTCGCCCCATTGTGCGGCGGGGAGGACGACGTCGGCGATTGCTGCCGTCTCCGTCATGAAGATGTCCTGCACGACGAGGAGGAGTTCCGGTTTCGTGAGGAGGTCGCGGACGCGATGCAGGTGAGGCAGACTGACGAGCGGGTTCGTGCCCGACACCCAGAACATCTCGATGGAACCTGCTTCAATGTAGTTGAGCATATTCTGGATATGCGTCGGCTGGTTCCAGTGCGGGACATGCGCGTAGTCGATGTTCCAGATATCTGCAATCTCCTTCATGTGGTTTGGGTTTTGGAAGTTGCGAAAGCCCGGGTACTCGCCGTCGCAGCCTGTTTCGCGGTTATTCTGGGCCGTGGGTTGTCCGTTCATCTGCAGGATCCCGCTGCCCGGTTTGCCGATGTGGCCGAGGAGGAGGTTGATGTTGTTGATTTGACAGGCGGCCGCGGTCGCTTGGTTGGATTGGTAGACGCCTTGGAGGGCTGTTGAGAGGAGGCTTCCGGAGGTGGAAATGGCCTCTGCAGCCTCGTGGAGTTGGCTGGCTGGGACGCCGGTGATTTCCTCTACGAGCTGTGGGGTGTACTTCTTGACCGTCTTCCTCAAGTCGTCAAGCCCGACGATGAAGTTGGACACGTAGTGCTCATTAACCCAGCCGTTCTCGAAAATCAAGTGCTGCAGCCCATTCAGCAACGCCACGTTCGTCCCCAGCTTGGGAGCCAGATGGATCGTCGCCCTCTTTGCCGTCTCTGATGTCCGCGGATCGACAACGACCAGCTTGGGCGGATTCGGTCCCTCGAGACGGTCCAGCACGCGCGCCCAGAGCACCGTCTGCGTGTTGGCCATGTTGTGGCCGACGAGGAACAGGCAGTCTGTATAGTCGATGTCAGAGTACGATCCTGGCTGCCCGTCACTCCCAAACGACTCGCGCATACTGGCAGCTGCAGTTGCAGTGCAGAGGCGTGTGTTTCCGTCCCTGACATGTCAGCCTCGTCGCAGTAGAAGAGGGTTGGCAGCGTACATGTGCAAAGTATTCAGCCCAGCCTTCCCAACCATGGCGAGGACATAGTACTCCTCGAGAAAGAACTGACCCGTCGTATAAAAGCCAATGCCATGGTTCGTCAGCCGTGACTGAATGTCCTTGGCGCGGTCGACAATCAGCGACATGGCCTCGTCCCATGAGGCTCGCTCGAGCTTGCCATTGCGGCGGATCAGAGGGTGCTTTAGTCGGTCGGGGTGGTTGATGGAGACCCAGCTGCGGTCGTATCAGGACGCCTCGTATAATACAGACTAGAAGGTAATAAGGTACTAACCCATTCAACCCCTTGGGCCCCAGTCGTCCCTTATTCACGCGGTCAACCGTGCGACCGCGGACACCGACGACTCTGCCCTTCTTGACCCCGATATCCAGCCCGCACCCATTACTGTGAAGGTGAAGATCAGCCAAGGATCACTGTGGAGAGTTTGGGAAAGCGTACCTGCAGAGCACACAAGCACTCTGGACCCATTTATCCGGGGTATCGACCAGATGCGAGTCGCACCGCATCGGCCACTGGTGCTTGTATGGGGTACGTTCGCCCCAGATGTCTTTGATGGAGTCCCTGGTCTCGACTACCCGAGGCATTTTGCGGCGAGGGCGAGTTGGATGGGGTGAGTGACAAATTGGGAAAATGTGATGGGATGTCAGCGAGAGATGGTTTGGGGTAGCGCTGACTCCACGATGATGTATGCGACTTTTTTACCGGATTGGGGTTGGATGCGTTTGTGCCAAGGTCATGGACTGCCAGGGATTAACTTTTAACTCATTCATTTTGATTTCAGACTTCAAAAAGGTAAAGGTACAATGGCTCTATCCTACACAAACGCAGTCGAACGGGTTGAGAAAGAGGCGCACCGCCAACGGACAGCCTTCCTCGCCGACAGCGAAAAATGCTCAATATTCAACGCATGCGACCGGGCAGTTTCGGAGCCAATCTGTAGCCCGATTTCCACTCCAGAGTTTGATACTTCTGCCATGGATGGGTTTGCATTAAGTTCTGTCGCGACGCAGGCTACAAGTCCGGAGAGACCGGTGACATTCGAGGTCCAGGGGACCACCACCGCAGGCGATGAGCCGCACTCGCACTCGACGCTGAATCCAAGAGATGGGATCCAGCCTTGTGTTGAGATCATGACGGGGGCGCCGTTTCCTGCTGGGCCAGATGGCGATAGGTTTGACTGCTGTGTTCCCATTGAGGATGTAGTGCTGCTTGAGAACAAGCTCTCGAGTCGTCGGTACATTTCGCTCTCCAAACCAGCGAAATGGCGCCAGCATCGACGACTCGCCGGTGGTGATTTTTCCAGAAATGACCGGATCATTGGGGTCGGCGAGCGCGTCAATCCCCAGCATATCACGGCAATGGCATCGGTCGGCCTGGCCGAAATTCCAGTATTGCGCAAGCCACAGATCGCCATCTTCTCAACGGGCTGCGAGCTGATGTCCTCGGAAGCTGCATCTCATCGCTTCATGATCCACGACGCAAATGGCCCATATCTATCGGCGATGCTGAAAAAGTACCGCGCAGATGTCGACTTTCGTGGAGTCGTCCGCGACAGCCCAATTGCCATGGAGAACGCACTTCTTGAAGCCCTCGGCCAGAACAAGTACGATGTGATTTTGACATCTGGTTCAGTCTCAGCAGGCCGTTGCGATATGATTCCCGGCGTGATAAGCAGCATAGGGGGCCGGACTGTTTTCCACAAGGTCGCCATCAAGCCCGGCCATCCCGTCCTCTTCTCCGTCCTTCCAAGGGGAGGACAGGGCGAGACGGCATTCTTCGGTCTTCCTGGGAATCCAGTGGCAGCCGCGGCCTGTCTTCGGTTTATTGTGCTGCCATACCTGCGGACGCTGCAATGCCAGTTGCGAGAACGGCCACAATCTGCTCGGCTACAAGTACCCAAGTCGAGTAAGGCAGCGCTAGCCTTTCGAAAAGAAGCTGACATTTTCCGACCAGCCATTCTGAGTCCGTGTCGACAGACGGTGCAGATCATAGAGGACCACAGTCCGGGGAAGACGAAGCCGTTTCTGCACGCAAACTGTTGGGCGCATATTCCAAGCGGAATCGAGCAGGTATGTGACGGGGAAGCGGTGGACGCGTATCCTTGCGATCTCGAGTAGATGTGTTATGAGGCTTTCATATTATCTGCGCAGTTGTTCATCTCGTCGCTCATCCTCAGCGCCTGTTCATATTCCGCTCGAGTATTCATGTTAAACAGCCAAATCTCCGATTCGGGCCGTATACTCGTCCCCTTTGACTCGAGAACCACAGCCTTGGGACCTAGAATGCCCCTCTGTACATTCTGGTCTAGTAGAGATAGTGCCTCAGGGGTCCAGATCCCCAAAAGAGGCTCGTAGATCCCGTCCGCATTCTCAAAGCACGTAACAGGACCAGCCATGTGTCCACACAAGTAGCGCAGAGCGGAGACGGGGAAAAATGGGTAATCGCAGGCGACGACTAGCCAGGTGGCGCTATTGTCGTGGCGATATGCCGAGAGGAGCCCGGCTGCTGGGCCCAGGTCTTCTCCTGGGTTGTCGTAGAGGATGTGCGCGATAAATGGTGGAGACGAATTGGCAGTGTGCAGCCGGAAGGTGGTGTCGGCGACGCGTTCTATACGCGGGTTCTCGAGGATTTCCGGTAGAGACGCGGGAGATGGCAAGGAGAGGAACACGGCATCAGACTCGGGAAAGGCATGATGGAGCCTCAATAATTGTTGCTCATAGATGGGGATGTCGTTGGCGAGACAGAGGAGTTCCTTGCGCGATCCCATTCGCGTGGAACGGCCTCCAGCGAGGAGGAGGGGCTTTATCGCGGTAGACATCTGTGCTACTAGTTTGTCTTTCGAGTCAGGTCTGAACTCTGAAGATATTCCCAAGAATGTATATTTTGTGTGGTTGAGGTCTTACACAACTGTGACGCCATGGAAATCGAAATATATATTTAGCATCACCGTCCATACAAAACATATGTCCTACAACTAAGTTTCAACATCACAATTGTTTCGATCACAATGGCGATCCCGACCCTTCTTGGAGGCTCCAGAAAAGCCCCAGCCTCAGCCCCGATTCGGAAAACGAAGAAACTAGACAGGGTGGAGTCGGGCAGACTTCGGCAGCACGTCACAACCTGAAACGAGCGAGACTCCTGACTCGAGATCTCTCCCGTTCCATGGTTGGCAGCGGTCCTGCCCGGAATCCAGTCTGTTTCTCCGAGGTACGAAGGGTATTCATCGGCTCGGAATCGGCGAGTCACACTTACGAACGAGTTGATCTTCCTTTCCCCTGAATTCGCGTGGTGCGGAGAGAAAAAGAAACGAGCGGGTTGCCTTGTGGCAGGAATCATAAGACGGGGGAATAACGACCAGGATCAGACTCCATCACGGTACTTGAGTCTTGGGAGATCATGCCGGCACTCATCCAGGGAAAGCCGCAAGACTCTTACTTCGAGAGGCTGACTCGACAGAAATTTGACCAGAATTCTTCAGGTCTTTCTTGACGGCAAGTGACAGGTCGCTTCGCAGGTGAGGGACCTTTTTCCGTGGCAAGCGAGAAGCGAAGCAAACCTCAACTTGGCCCTCGGCGTCATTTCCCACTGCGGACGCGGACCCAGCACGATGGGGGCGCATCGGGGGGCATGAGCAGCATGACTCGCTCGCACTCCGCTAGCGTTAACCTTGCTGAGAACCATCGATCGATCTGGAGCAGCTGGAGGCCAGCTGGGTGGGCCCCAGTGGGCATGGCTGCCCGCAGCCGCGGCCCTTGTTTCGTTTCGGTTGGGGTTATGAAGAGATTGACCTCCCTCTTCTGCAGCATTTCTGACATCCACTGCCTCATCTTCACGAGCAGTTCCCAGAACCGTCTTTGTGTCCGCGAAGGGTTCGACCATGAAACAATTCGCATTCGATCTGCGCTCTCCCCTCTGAGCCGGTCCGCATCCGCATACAAAACTCCTTCTTCCCCGCCCACCTCCATCTGCATCCGACCATTGTCGTCGGCTGGCCGAAATGTTCGAGACCTTGCCCCTTGAGGACCGGGCCCTGGCCATCTTCGTCGTCTCGGCGGTGATGGCCGCCTTGTCCATCATCACCGTGGCGATGCGATGCTTTGTTCGGCTGTACATCGTGCGCGCGTTTGGCTGGGACGATGGGCTGATGCTGATTGCGCTGGTATGTTACTGCCAGATCATATTCAACTGCGACTGACATTCTAGGCGCTGTTCATCGTCCTCGCCATCCTGTGTATGATCGGACCGCTGGCGGGAATTGGGCACAAGATGAGCGAATTCGACACGCTGACATCGCTGAGGGATGCCCTGCTGGTAGGATGAAGCCTTGATGAGCTCTCTTTCGGGTCGACTGACGTGCTGTACAGGTATGGTGGCTCGGCCAAATGCTCTACCTGTGGGCCTCCGCCGTCGCGAAAATCGCCATTGCCCTCGCTCTCCTCCGACTGGCCGTGAACCGGGTCTATCGCATAATGCTCTGGACAATCATCGCCATAGTTATCGCTATCGGCCTCGTGTTTTGGCTGATCCTGCTCTTTGACTGCCAGCCTGTCTCTTATTTCTGGGAGCGCGTCACCTTGGTCACGCACGGCAAATGCCTGTCCACGGACATTCTGATCATCATCGCCTACCTTTACAGTGGACTCACCATCGTATGCGACTTTGCTCTGGGGATTCTTCCAGCCTGCTTGATCTGGGGACTGCAGATGACGCAGAGGACAAAGAAGGCTTTGGTTGGAATCTTGAGTTTGGGAGCAATGTATGCACTTGAAGTTTGTCTGCTTTTGTATACATACTGACAATTATCCTAGTGCGAGTGTCGCCGTGGTCATCCGACTCCCATACCTCAAGAACTACGCCGATACCGATTTCCTCTGTAGGTCGCTAAGGAAAACGCTCATACATCGAAGCTAACATTCCCAGTCTCAACATATCAAATCGCCATCTGGTCCATCATGGAAACCGGCCTCGCCATCATCGCCGGCAGCCTTATCACCCTCCGCCCGCTCTTCCGCTGGTTCCTCGACGGGAGCTCCTCCTACCGCCGAAAGCGACGCAGCGGCCGCAGCGGAGGCCAATACGCGCTGTCGAATCTCACAGCCAATGCTTCGAAGCCCGGATCGCATCAGCCGAGATACTGGCGGCCGGATGTAGGCGAGGACTCGACGAACGTGGTGGTGACATCCATTTCATCGCCGAATGGGCAGAGCCATGGCGATAACAGTAGCCAGGAGGATTTGAATCCAAGTCCCTCGGCGCGACACATGAAAAACCAGGTCAGCGTGCATAAGACGTTTATGGTGTCGAACAGCGAGCACTATTAATAGAATTCGATCGGACGACGCGTGCGTTTGGCTGAAGATGACATCACAATGATGCCAAGACTTGTATATAATCTCCAACAATGCCCAAACAGGGATTTTAACTAATTAAAAATAACTACGCACATCATGCCTTCCAAGCACGGTTCCAATACTCATCGCTACCACAAGTACGTCCAGTCCTGCTTTTTACAAGTGCAACGTAGCTAACAATCCAGGATCGGGCAATGGATGCCCCCAACCTACGACGCCCACCAAGAATGGCTCGGCGGCGTCATCGCCCATGTCGACAGCAAGACCGAGCAGGAACTGCACCCTGTACTCAAGGAGTTCCAACATCTTATTGAAACAAACACTCGCGTTTACATGCTCGTCTCGGCCATGTTCGCGGAGATCCCCAAGAACCAGCACTTCCAGACGGACCCCACGGGCTCCTCGGAGATCCGTGATTACCACCACATGCTGCGCGTGCTGAATTATATGCTCACCACCGCGCCGTCGTGGAATGATTTCTCGCTCCGCGTTGGGCTCGTTGGATTGCCGATTAATGCTGTCTTTGACTGGTCGATGGGTACGCCGAGCGGATACGCCGCGTACCTCGACCCGGACATCAACGCGATGCTCAAGAAAGTCCTCAATGCATGGGGCGAATTCCTCACATCACCCGAGTCCGCTAAAGTCCTCGATGACTCGAAGTATGGCTGGTTCGGGGAAACAGGCAAGAACAACCTCATGCACGTCGCCAACATCCCGCACGGGACATCCCACTCCTTCGACGAGCTCTTCGTCTGCGACCCCTCGGCAAAGTACCACGGGTACAAATCCTGGGACGACTTCTTCACGCGCATCTTTCGACCGGGTATTCGGCCGGTCGCATCGCCGGATGACGACAATGTCATCGCCAACGCGTGCGAGTCGCAGCCGTACAAGGTGGCACGCGGCGTCAAGGCCAAGGATACGTTCTGGATCAAGTCGCAGCCGTATTCGGTGTATGATATGCTGTCGCATGATGAGCTGGCGGAGCAGTTCGTCGGCGGGACGGTGTATCAGGCTTTCCTCAGTGCGCTGAGCTATCACCGCTGGCATGCGCCTGTGAGCGGGAAGATTGTCAAGGCGTACGTCGTCGACGGGACGTACTATTCCGAACCGCTTTTCGAGGGACTCTGGGGCTCTGATACGGATGCGACCAAGGAAAACAGTATCGATCCCGATGGCGAGGTCATGACGCAGGAGTATCTGACGTGCGTCGCGACGCGAGCGGTGATTTTCATCGAGTCGGATAATCCGGCCATCGGACTGATGGCGTTTTTGGGCGTGGGAATGTGCGAGGTGTCAACGTGCGATATTACAGTCCAGGAGGGCCAGCGTGTGAGCAAGGGCGATCAACTGGGCATGTTCCATTTCGGTGGTTCGACGCATTGTCTTCTTTTCCGGAAGGGCGTCCAGGTAGATGGGTTTCCTTCGCCAGATCTTCAGCACAATGTCGCTGTTAATAGCCAGATAGCCGTCGTCAAAGTGTAGTTTAGCCATCTGCTATGTATTGAGATTCTGTGCCTCCTCGGCTCGCGGCAACTTGTTTGATATGTTATGCTTCCCCGCGTGACCCCGCAATCCTCCCATGGAAGATATCGTATATGATGACAAAAAGCTCCGAAATCATTGCTCTCCAGCAGTCTGTGACTCTGGATCACAGAATGGATCTAGCCCACATCAAAAAACAACGCTGGTCCTCAAGAATCACCTACGACGCCGGCAATGTGATCACCTACAACCTCGCCATCGGCGCCGACGGCAAAGACCTCGGACGATGCTGGGAAGAGCACCCGAAATTCCATGCGCTACCGACATTCACGTCGCTCGCGGTGGTCAACATGATGGGGAAAGTGACACGGGACATGCCGTCTCTCCTCCCGACGTATAAGCCGTTGGAGCATCCGCATGTTCATGCTGAACATTATCTCGAGATCAAGGAGGCGCTGCCTACTTCGGGGACGGTACTTTCGGAGGCACGGATTGTGGATGTTGTTGATCGGCGCTCGGGCGTCGCCGTGATTGTTGCGATATCGACCAAGCATGCTGCGACTGGGAGGGAAGTGTGTTATAATGAGTGGACATCGTTTCTCATCAAGATGCCGGGCAACGGGGCGTCAAACGCATCGTCCATGAATACGCGACCACCGACAAAGCTACCAGACCGGAAACCGGATCTTATGGTCGATCATCGGACAACAAGCGAGCAAGGCGCACTCTACCGCGCAGCGACAGGCGAATGGAATCCCATGCACATTGATCCAGACCACGGAAAGCGAGCAGGATTCCCCGGCCCTATCCTATCCGGGACGTGTACGATTGGTGTGGGCGTGAGGCATGTCATTGATTCTTTTGCCGGGGGCGATTCCTCGCGGTTCAAGAGCGTCAGGTTGCGATTGAGTAGGCCCGTATTTCCCGGGGAAGTCATCCAGACGCAGATGTGGAGGGAGGATGATGGGCGGATTGTCTACCAGCAGGTAGCTCCCGATGGAAGGGTTGTCATCTCCCAGGCCGAAATCCGATTAAAGTCAGACTCAACTCGAAGCCTGCTGTAGAGCTACCACGCCTGGGAGGGATGGATGATGTAGGAGGCATGATATGAGTGGATACTGGATTGATTGCAAAAACTACACAACATCGCACAGACGAGAGTATAAGATACAGAAGAGTAATGACTGAACCCTGCTTCCCCAATTTTCCCACCCTCCTCCGTGAATCCCCCAGTATCTTCCTTTCAACTAAGCAACCCTGCACGCGGCGGGTGGGTTATATCCATGATCGCACGCAAAGCTGCAGAGACCCAGATACGAGTTATCCAAACCGTACTGCGGTAAGCATCTCGTACCGGTAGTCGGCGGCGTGGGAACTGGTGCTCCGTACTGCGTGCAGCTGCAAGGGCCTGGAGGGCAGTAGCCATAATGGCAAGCGAAACTGCACAGCCCGACGTAGTTTCCGGGGCCGGTTCCGCCGGTACAGACTTGGCCGGTGCCGGGGCCGCTCGTGGTTGTGGTCGTCGGTTCAGTGGTTGTGGTTGTGGTTGTGCGGGTCGTCGTGGTTGATGTTCTTGTTGTCGTGGTTCTGGTGCTCGTGCTGGTCCGTGTAGTTGTACGGGTCGTGGAGGTTGGCTGTGGCCTGGTGGTTGTGGGTCCCGTGGGCGTTCTGGTGGTCCTGGTGCTGGTACTGGTTGTGCGGGTGGTCGTACGTGTAGTCGTTCTAGTCGTAGTAGGAGTGTCTTCTCCCCAGCCTGGTGGAGGGGTCGGAGTGTGAACGCCGAGGGAAGGGGTGGGCGCGCAGGTCTGTACATGTAGTCCCTGCGTCAGGCTGTTGAGACCCGCGCTCTGGAGAGAATCGATTGGGCCAGGTGGAAGAGTTCCCACTATCTCCAGTTAGCCACAGTAGAGATTTCCAAATTCAAACGTACCGTAAGGGTTAAAGTTATATAGCCCGCAAACACACCCATCGATAATCGGCAGGAGACTGACTCCAGACTGGATAACCTGACCATTCCGACTGAGCGAGAAGGCTTGGGATCCAACACCCATCGGGACCGTGAAGGCGCTGGCCCCTGCAGGCGCATCAAACACCTGAACATTACCACCAGAGTTGACAGTAACTGTTGCTGGCTCGGTGAGCGTGGTGACCACAAACACTGCATCTTCCATGGTCTCCCACCCATCAGGACGCCCGTTGAAATAGTTACCACTGCCATTGTTGGCCGGAACCATACACGTGTCGGTTGCATCGCAGTTAACACCCCGAGGTGCAGGTCGATACCAGTAAACAAGGAGGTCCTCGGTAATATAGCTGTTGACAGAGCTACTAGAAGCACCATCCTTGTACGCAGCGATAAACGGCTTGGACATGTCCATCCAGCCATCGTGGGGCCTAGAGATGTTAGATGGAAGTGAGGAATGAGACAAGAAGGAACGAGGGGGGTAGAGAATGAGCGAAGCGAGAAATAAGAGGGTGAGGAATGAAACCGGAACAACATACATATCGTTGACCCATTTAGAGGCACCATCATCCGTATGAGGGGAGCTAAGAGGCCCAATATAATGGGATTCGCCGTAATCATTCCAGGTAACAATCTCGATAAAGCGAGGACCCATGTCCAAAACCTGCAGCCAACGGTCATACCAGAGCAAATCGCCAGGGAAGACCCAGTTCTTGCTGTATGGGACTTCGGGGCCAAAGTGGGTGAAAAACCACGGAGAAACAGCTGGAAATCATGGATGTTAGCAAGACTAGCTAGTATTCGCGATTGGGGACAGATAATCAGCTTACGCGCGATATAGCCCTTCCCGTTCAGCGCTCTGATATAAGCATCATCACCATCTTGGACAGTAACATGCCGGCCAGGCTTGGGAGCCTTGTTGTTACCGTCATTGTCCCAAGCCATCCAGTTGAGTAGGCCGTCAACCCCGCTCATATCTGTCCCCATCTCGGGGTGGAAGTTTGGTGCGAAGAACACTGGCTTCCCAGCAGCAGAGCGCATGGCGTTAATATCGAGACCGTCACCAGCAAACGAAGAAACAAAGATCTTTCCATCGACCATTAACTGCGCAGGGCGGCTCCCATACTGAGCGACCTTCTGGCCGACTTCGTATCCCTGGCCGGTGTGGTACCAGTTGAAGTCGAATGAGATGAAGACCTTTGCAATATCCCTATTAGTCACAGACTAGGAGGCCAGCAAAAGGGATGAGCACCTTCATATCGTTATTAGCCGCCGACTGGTATGCCAGATCCAACTGCCGATCCGTATAGGGGTCGACACCGATGTTCAAAGCGAAAGCATCAATGCCCAGCGATTTTGCTCGCTTCATATCGTCGTCATAATCAGCAGCCGAGTTGCGGTTGCTGGTGATTCCGATCTACCAAGGTGGTCAGTCATTTGCAGCAGATCGCCACATCACAGCCAGGGATTACCATAAAGTGTGCAAACACCAGCCGATCAGTGGACTGGCGGGCCTCATTAAGGCTCGAACCGGGCGCAGCATGAATGAGCAAGGGGAGGGAGCAAAGCGCTCCAAGAATGGATCTCAACTTCATCTTGACCAGGTAACTCTTGTCTCCTCGATGCTGTGATGATGCTGCCCTGGAATCCCAAGCCAGAACCAGCATTATATAGTTTTTTTTCTCCAGGATCTGCTCTCGCTCAACAGTAGATACGAATAGACTGCATTTTCACCGAATTCGCGAGGGACGAAGTTCATTGGCGGTGATGTCCATCCCTGGTTGCATTGGACTATATTCCCCCGTTCCAAAAGACGCGATGTTACCATAAGACGCACCCCACAGGGTGGTATACATCCCCGCATTATAGGCGCAATAAACCTCTGCAGGGCCAAGGGTCATCTGGCCCACCGGAAATTCAGCGAGAGTTTTGACGAAAATCTGGCGAATCCCGCGGCGACCCTCGTGAAGAACCCGATCTCCTCATGCATCTCCTTCGAGTCCGTTGTACGACTCGACTCTGCAGGTTGCCCCAGCAGGAACGGGGTTTGCAAGACCCGAGGCTTGTCTTATGCTTGAGTGTCTTGCGGCCACTGTCGGCGAATGAGCATCACCTTGTGTTCCCATCTGGTAGTCCTCGATTGGTGTCTTGCATTATCCCTTGCATGATATGTCAGAATCCGCGTCTGGCAGACACTACATGCCCCATATATCAGCGCCCCGTGATGTAGTGGTATTGCCGGAGAATTATGTGTTGCATCAGGGTCGAACTGGCCAGGCAACCGGGTGCAGGTGGAACGATGTATTGCCGACCCTCTTAGTCGCATCAACACGCGAATGAACGTTTGCAGAGTAATGTCAGAGTGTTAATGAAGAAGCCCGAGGCCAGGAGCTTTTAAAAACAATTATCGGCCTCTGAATTTCAATCGCTCCTGTGCGATATGCTCTGTTTTCGTCCCAAGATTGCTTTATTAAGCCAGATTTGGTCTCTAGCAAACTGCAGGCCGCAGCCAATTGCCTGGGAACCTCGCCCTCTCGAGCACCCGGCCTCCAGGAGACATTGAGCCGCATCACAATCCCCCGAGTTGGTCCGCAGTACACGCCAGGGCGGTCATTTCCTTTACCCTTGTCTCGGCGATTCCCAATCGTGCTTACAGCATACATACTGTAAGAGCCGGGAATTCTACATAAAGAGGCTTACGCGAGCAGAGGCGAGCAGATTCGACTGCGATCAGCTCTCGTGCCGCATTCCACATGGCGACGCGTAGCAGATACGCCAGGCCTTTTAAATGAAGACTTGCGCGTAATACCGAATGCCCGTGCCGTTCTGTGAGCCACGCGGCGCACACCTGAGTGGTCTACATGGCCAGAATCATCGCTAGACACCTTCCGTGGCTTGACCGATCAGGTCTTCGGATTCCGGCGTGGAAATTGAGACTCTGGTTTATTTGCCTCTTCGGTTATTTTGGTAGCGGCTTGGGCTTCCCTATGTATATGTAGCACGGCCTATTGATCCGTGTCCGTGTCTGAGCTTGTACTTTGCAACGTTGTCATGCTTCTAGACCACCTCCCGATATATGCCAGCCAGGCTATAGGTTTGGTCAATCAAGAAACGCAGCGTACCGAGGCGGCTGATTGACAGATTCTCCCTAGCATGCCTTAACGGTAATATGCCTCGAAGATGTTGGGATGTTGCTCACTGTGTTCTTGTCACAAGATAGGATGATGGGAAATCGGAGGAAACATGAATGTGCTTCACGTAAAAGTGTCAGAATTCATCTAACCTATCAGAGTAAAGTTGAGTCACCAAGCACTATAACTAGTACATTGATAGATTAATTTGAAAAGGCACACGATCAATTCAATATCAAAATAACCTGGAAAGCACATAACGCTGCTAGATACTTGAGCAACAATTTATGCCCAGGAAACAGGCTCAACTCACTTTCCACGCAAGGCATCTATTCCGGCTCTCCATTTATGGGGAAGGCAGACTTGCAGCCCTGCTCCGCACGTAGACCGGAACTAATATCCGTGCATGTCGCCCCGTTCTCCCCAATCATATAGGCGCCATTGGCGTAATTGAAGTAGAAGTATGGGTCACCAACATCCCAGTTAACATGCGTGACGACGATAGTGTATGGAAGCCAGTCCTCCTCAATAACGTAGTTTATACCGCAATCATTGCCTTCGTTGTCCGGAGAGTACACGCCTCTGCGCATGCATGTGTTGTCGTAAATGATAAACGCCTGGTGGCCGGCGACTCCCTCGAAGGGGTTGTCGCCGTCAAAGGTAGGAACGCTGACCATGCTAATTTGCAGTGAAAAGGTCCAGGAGTCTTCGCCTTGGCCCAGGCAGAGGGCTTCGCGGTCTTCTTGGGTTTTCTCATCCTCTTCGATTGCGTTGTGGAGTCTGCATTCGGCGCGGACGAAGGAGGGGATTGCGAGGAGAGAGAGCGCAAAAAAGATGCTTGTGAGGGCTCTCATGTTGGCAGTTTGGGCTGGTGCTCGATAGCAATGATACTGAGGACGATGGTGAGACTGGACGATTTACCTTGACTTCTATCACAGTTATATAGACTTTTCTCCCTCGAGAGCAATGAAGTCACCAAAAACCTTTTGCGTTGCATGCGTCATTACACTATATCACTGTTCAGAGCCACAAGGGCGTTGTCCAGTCGCAGCTCTGCACCAACAACGTGATACATCGACTCAACACTTCTCTCGGGTATACCAACATTCGCCCCTTGGCATCGTTCATAGTTTCTGGGAGTGAGATAGACTAAGCCTGCTCTTCCATCGTGTTTCGATACTATACTGCTTGGCATCGTTCATAGATGCTAAAGGATACATGGAGTCACTCGCTAACAGCTTCCGGCCCCCAACGCCCATAACGAACCCCTGCCCCACGACGATCATTGATGTCATCCACCCTGTTCCCCGCGTACCCACTAGCCTATCTGGGTAAGCTTTGTTGTTGACCGGCCTGCTCTGCCTCCTCGAGTCGGCGATTCCTCCCGTCTTGATGCAGGGGACCACTTTGTCCTGACCAGAGGGAAGCTTTATTGCGCCACCATGTCGTGCCACCAAGTCTGGAGCAGGCTGCAGCTAGGGCGGCTTTAGTGTGTGAGGAAATCGCATCAACGATTGATGTTACGAAGCTCCCGTGCTGCAATTCCTCCTCTATCAACCACTTCTGCTCCCAAAAGTTCCACGCGCCGGTTCCCGTCTGTTTCACCACTTGATGTCCTTTGAATCCGGGACATTTCTTGTGTTTTGTGGTCTTCCCTAGATCGAATTTCTAAGAAATCATGCCGCCAAAAACTTAAGCCGAAGCATGTGCATTCATCACCAACAAAGCTGACGTCACGTCTCCTCTCTTGTCTAGCCATTTCCCCGCCCCGGGGCGTGACACCTTCCAGGTTACGAGTCATGAACCGCAGTGATATCGTCGATAAGCGCCGCGACGGACAGGGTTCGGTGTTCCTTCGTTCTGGCCCCCATACTGGTTCCAAGATACTGCCAACAGGGATTGGTCAGGCCATAGCCCTTCTAGTGCAGATCACCAGTTTCCACCGAATCACCCGATAAACCCTGAATGCATGAACTTCCGGGTAATTGGGCTCGGCTACCTCAGGTAGCATTCAGTCATGTTCCATATCTTCAATGACGTATAAATCGTGCTATGGTATGCGTCTTCGTCACTTCGATTTTATCGTAGATTGTCGCAAATTAGGGAGCATGCCATGACAGCGCAGAGGTTCCCTAGGTACGACAACGTACGTAGCATGTTCAAAATAGTGACCAGGCTCTTGGAATACGATGTAGCTCCGAGACATTGACATTGCCCGGTCAGGAGACATCAAGTCTGTTAACACACACCGATGTCTCTTCGCTTCTTCGGTGAGAAAATTGCAGGGTGATCCTTTGATTTGCAGAAGCGTTTCCCCTATATGCCATCACCCAGATACATATCGGGTAGAAACATAGACGCATCGATAAACTCCAGATCAGGAATTGGCTGGTCTAGTAGCCCCTGCAGGAATGGCTCGGAAAGCGCCATAAAGTCTTCTCTGCCATCGGTAACAACAGCAGTGGAGGACAGCCTGGCGGGTATACTCTCACCAGCAGCAAGTTTGGTGTGCATAAGTTTCTCTATAGCTTCTATATGGGAATAAAACTCAGCGGCCGCGAAACTGCCGATGTCTTTAAGCTGAGAGAGCAAGTGAACAGCCACCTCGAACTGCTCTTTATCGTTCTGCCGGTCCTTGCCCTCAAGCATACTGGAGATGCCGAGGACGGTGGCTGCGGCGAAGAGGTACTGGGTGTAAAAGAAGTCGAAGATCATGAATGAGCCGTTTGTCCAGCTGTCGGTGAGTAACTGGCACGAATGCCGCGCGTAACGGACGCAGGTGTCGGAGAGTGCGAGCCCGGATGACGGCACTGGGCTGGCTTCGAGATGAGTGCGTAAGACATGCAGTAGAATTGGACGGGTGGTGAGAATCGCGAGCTAGTCGGTTAGCCGTGGTTTGCTTCTTAATTGACAGAATATATACCTGATTGAATAGAAGATGAAGCGATCTCGCTCGCGGGTCCAGTTCAGCTTCATGCTTCGAATCTATCCGGAGCGACAGAGGGAGGTTCTCCAGCCAGCTGCGCAAGTCTCGGAATGCCTCCTGGACCCTCAGCGATAGTGAAGTCCGAGGAGACCGTTGACCGTAGATTGAGTGAATGATGCTCCCCGATAGCCGCGATAAGCCAATCCTCGCAACGAAGTAATCACGGTCAGGGAAGTCCAAAGCATTAGAAGCATCACAGATTGGATTCGACGGCAGGTCAACTTCAATCTCGTCGTCGCGGATGGCAGCGGGATAGCCGAGTTTTGCTGCCCACATGCGATCGAAACAGTAGGCAGTCCACCAAACGCGATTTCGATGCTCTCGTACGCAGGGGTCGCTCAGTTGTGTGTCGGGCACGTTGAGGTGCAGGCCCATAATGACAGCGGTTCGAACAGCAGAGCCAGCGAAACCGTATGCCGAGTGCCGCCGATTGAGGCACAATGAGTAGAATGACTGGGGTGATGGTAAGTTTAAATACTGTGGTAATGAGAACATAACGAACCAGTAACAGGAGGATCTCAACCGTGTCAAGATTGGGCCTCTCGCTCACGATCCGAGTAACTCGCATCGCTTTGGCAAAGTAACGAATCCCGGGAAATGCATCCCCAGAAAAGGGGAACTTTGTCACATACATCTCGCCGATGGCGAGCACAGCCCACAGTCTACTCTTCGCCAGCAGTCCCAGCGACGAGGGCACGTGAATAGCACATTCCAAATCCGCAAGAGTCGCACTCTGTCTGATAATGTGATAGCAGCGACCGAGACATTTTATGGCACTTCGAACGAGAAAGCGTGCGTGTGCAGATCCGGGCCATGGACAGTCTGCGTCTGACAATTCGAGTAGTTTCTCATCGGTGGGGAAACTCACACGGGGCAGATGCCCATGCTGTGCACTGGACATGGCCTGGCGAAACCGCGTTGCAAACGCCGAGTCGGAGGCTTCCGCAACGAGGATGGGGGTATGGGTAGTATCAATATGGACGAACCAAGGGGTCTCGGAGAGCACAGGGCCTTGTACGGGTGCGCCCTCATCATTGTCGTGGTGGTCGCCGTGCGAGCTGCCGCGAAGCCGCTGGTTTTCAGCGACTAGATTTTCAATATACCTGTCTCTTTAGCATGTTGAGCAGTGGCGAGAACATAGCTTTACTTACTGCTGACTGACTTGCACCACGCGGTCCTTTTGTGGATAGACACACTCCTCCTGCTTGCCTACCCTCTGGCACCCCTCACAGGGCACTTCGCCCGAGCACTTGACTTTTCGCGCATGGCATCTGCGGCATCTGTGTGGGTTAGCGGCCGAATGTCAAAAGAAGGAGCAAATATTACGCTATCGGCTTCGTGCGAGGTCGAGAGCGTTTTGGCATGGCGCGAGGTCTTTTTCTACTGATGAAAAGGAAAGATTGATTCAAGTCCCAGAGTCGCCGAGATTCTCTGCGGCAGGTGGCGATGACCCCGACAAGGTGGAGCATTTCGGCGTGAACCAGAATTTCGCCGACGGCAGCATCCAAGATTTGGCCGAGGCCGCTGGTATATCTTGTGAGCGTCCAACAATGAGTTTGCGATATATCGACAGCGATCATAACCATGTATATACCACCGCAGACCCCTGCAGCTGGCACTGCCCTCCGCCCAACACCTCCAAAACTATTCACTCCACTGACCATCCGCGGCACAACCTTCCACAATCGCCTATGGCTCGCTCCTCTATGCCAATGGTCGGCCACTCGAGATGGCTGCATCACTGACTGGCACCTCATCCACATCGGCGGGATCATTCAGCGTGGACCCGGACTGGCAATCATGGAGTCTACGGCTGTCCAGAAGGAAGGTCGCATTACACCACAAGATATCGGCCTCTGGGACGACGCCCAGATCGAGGGCTTGAAGAAGATCACCGACTTTGCTCATAGTCAGAATCAGCTTATCGGTATCCAGCTCAGTCATGCTGGTCGCAAGGCTAGTACGCTTCCGCCCTTTGTGCATCGAAATGCCACGGCGACGAAGGAAGATGGCGGGTGGCCGGAGAATGTCTACGCGCCATCGGCTCTGCCCTTTAACGATGCATACCCTCAACCCAAAGAGATGACGGTTGATCAGATTCAAGAGTGCAAGGCCGCATTCGTGGATGCTGCACGGCGGGCCGTCAAGGCCAGTTTCGACGTCGTCGAGATCCATGCCGCACACGGATATCTGATCCACCAGTTCCTCAGCCCGATCAGCAACAGGCGTACGGACGAATATGGCGGCAGTTTCGAGAATCGGATCCGACTTTTGCTGGAGATCACCGATCTGGTTCGGGAAGCTATACCAACTGAGATGCCGTTGTTCGTCCGGATCAGCGCCACCGACTGGTTCGATGACTTGAAGGACAAATTCCCTGAGAGCTGGACCGTCGCTGATTCATGCAAGCTTGCTCCGATCCTGGCAGAACACGGTGTGGATTTCCTCGATGTCAGCTCTGGAGGAATTCACCCCGCACAGTCGACGAGCATCAAATCCGGCGATGGCTACCAGGTTCCGTTTGCAATTGCCATCAAACAGGCTATTGGAGATGCGATGCCGGTGTCTGCGGTGGGTGGGATTCGCACTGGGAAAATGGCGGAAGGGTTTCTCAACGATGGACTGGACGCTATCATGTGTGGTCGGTGGTTTCAGAAGTCGCCTGGTCTTGTTTACAGCTACGCAGAGGAATTAGAGGTCAATGTGAAGATGTCCACTCAATATGGCTGGGCGTTTAAGGGCCTCCAAAAATAGAAACTATATTCTTTTCGGGCTTACACTGTTATTGTTCTAGTACTATGCAACTAAGCAGGAATGCATCCAACACCTCCGAGATCGAGCAGCTCCTCATCCTGGAATCTGCACTGCCATTGCGGCGGCTCTCCACTGGGGTTCGTAAGAGTCACGTTTTCGGCACGAATATTGTCGCAAGACTATAACCGAGTTAGAAAACTCTTATACTAGTACAAAGGAAAGGGGGAAAGCTTACCTCTTCCGAGCCACAGATGAGCTGACCCGCAACAGGGTCATCAGCACCATTGGCAGTACCCCACATATTCTTGAAGAGGACATCGGTCAGGATAACCTTGGACGGATGGTCCTCGCACTCGCTCGCATTAATAGCTCCGTAGCATTGATCAATCTGGATAGCGAGGTTGTTGTTATCGTTGATCATCGTGTCATAGGTGACATTTCGAACATAACCGGCACCACCGCCACCAACCCACGGAGGGTTCCCCTTCTTGATGGCCTCCGCACCAGGCCAGACCTTGAGACGCGCAGCGGTGGTTGTGTTGGCCATGGTGTTGTTGTAGATGTACAAGTCGGAAACGATGTCGTACTGGTACGGGTAGTTACCGAGAGAGCCGACGGAGATGCCATGGGACCCGTTGCAGTGCAGGCCTTGGACGATGATGTTGGTGCTGTTTGGCTTGAAGGAGACACAGTCGTCGTCGTGGTTGATGTTGGAGTTTTGGATAACGACGTTGTCGGTGCGAAACGTATCCCAGCCGTCCAGGTTGGAGGCCCATGCCTCAGAGGTTGAGCGGGAGTAGATGTCCATGTCGGAGATGAGGATGTCAGAGCTGTTGGCGATCAAATTGTGCCACTGATTTCGTTTAGCTACACATCGAGCAATGGGAAGAAAGTACTCACGTTCGGCGAGTGCCGCAGCTTAAGCCCAGTAATGGAGCCTCCGTGCCAGCCGTCGGTCAGGAACAAAATGGGCCGAACGGTGCTTTTATTCGCCGCAGCCTCATCATACCACGCCTGGCCATTGCCGTGGATAGTTCCAGTGCCAGCGCCATACAGGTGAATATCCTCCCCACCCCAGACCCACCACGAGCAGGCGTCCTGGAAGTGGAAGTGGAAGAAGTTCTGCTGCCAGAACTCTAGGTCGGTGCCGAACTCGACGGTTCCGGTCAAGGCAATGTCGATATGCTTGAGGAACCGGAGATCCAGAGGGGTACGGATGGTGTATTCCTTGTCGAGGACGACAGTACCGCCGTTGTTGCATTTACGTAGAGCAGCACGAATCTTTGGGGCGTCGTCGTCGCCCTTGCGGCCGGGCTTGACGTGGCACACCTTGCGGCGATCTCGGCGAGTGTCGAGGGGAATCGCCTTGTATGGCTGGTAGGGACCTGGTTGAATGTTGGGACGTTGTGGGACTCTGGGGTCTTTGGGACCGGGATGGGCATCCGCTTGGGGGGTCAAGGCCAGGAGAAGGCCAGCGAGAAGGCCAACGGCGCGTTTGGCGATCATGATGGTGAGATTGAAGCTCGAGTTGCTGGTTGTTTAGCAGATCTTCCCGAATGAAGCCTTTTATACACTCCGATCACGAAGTATACTCATGCAATCGACAACCAGGATAATCAGGGTAAACGGGGTCTTGGAGGCTCAATTCCTCCGCATTCTTCCATCAATCACAGTCCAGCATTCCACCCCGGCTTTTCTCCAGATCCTCACCTCTCCACGTTTGCATATTTAGGCGGACCTGGCGGCTAAACACACGAGAGGGCGTTTGTGAAGGATTTATGAAGAAATTATTCCGTCAATCGAAGGCTTGGTGGGATAATGGCGCAAGCTTAAATGCTTCAAGCGACTAACAATGTTCTCATTTAGCCTGTTCTACCTGATGCCCGACTCTAACTTCAACCTCGGTCTCCGCAATCCGAAGACATAGTTGAATGTACTTGTTTTGTCTACTTTCAAGTCCTCTAACGCCTTCTGCACCACTTCAAGCTCCCGGCCAAAGTCCTTTGGCTCGAGAATGGCGGTACCGACGATTGTGGCCGTAAGGGCTGCCGAGTTGATTACGGAGCCCATGTGGATCAAGGGTGATTCTGGGACATTATGATGATGCAAAAGACATAAACAATGCACATCTCGTGCATAAAGTGGTGTGGTAAGCAAGCGGAGCCTCCCACCGATCGCTCGTCTCCCACCGGAATCCCCCACATTCAACTCGTCCCACACACGAGTTACAGCGCAATGCCCGAACAATTCCAGTGCCGATTTCCTGGCTGTAATGCAGCCTACGCCCGAAGAGAACATCTAAGTCGCCATACAGCCCAGCATGTACGACAGCGATCCTTCACCTGCCCAATGTGTGGAAATGAGTACGGCCGGAGGTAAGCAGCCCCTCGGCTGAGTGTGCTTACGACTCTAATCGCGCAGTGACACTCTTCGGCGACATATCCGGCAGAATCACGGCGTAAGCAGCCCGGTCAGTCGGGTTCGAGCGTGCGACAGCTGCCGTGCGTTGAAAGCCCGCTGCGATGGAGGATCGCCGTGCAGGGAATGTTCGCGCCGTCAGATTGCGTGTTCTCTCCGTGGCACCTGCACTGCAACTTCCAGTCGAGAGGAAAAGGAGAAACGGGCGATAGCGATGTACTGGAGCGTCTTCCATCCTCACTGGCCATTTGTGCACCAGGCCTCCTTCCAGAATTACGAGGAGGGACCGTTACTCGTCCAATCTATCGTCGCCATGGGGCTGTGGGCGACGGGCGAGGAGAGCGCTCGTTCGGCCGCCGTTGAGCTCCACAAAGTCCTGGGCGCAGCTCTGTTGGAACAACGGGTTCGTACTAACTGTTCCTAGTGCGAGATACATACTAACGACGATAATCAGGACAAGTGGGAATGCCCACATCTAGATCGCGCCTCCGACTTCTCGGCGTGGCCAATCCCTACCTTTCAGGCTATCGTACTATACATCCTGTTCGCACTCGTCTCCAAGGGCAGTGCCACGATAGGTTTCGACTTGAAGCCCAGTCTACCCCCAGCGGAGATGGACCTGCTCGCGTCTCTCGTCACAACCTGCAGGCACCTGGGAATGTTCCACTACCCGACCATCCTAGCGCAGTACTCGAATGATCATGTCAAAGCGTACATCTGGATCGGGGTGGAGGAGATCAAGCGATTCAACCTGACCCTATTCAAGCTATGTAGAAGTATAGCACCCTCGGAGGGTCGGTGTCGGCTCTCCGCGACCGAGCTGCAGTTTCCTCTGCCAACGGGCGAGGGGCTGTGGAGTGCTGTCACGTCTGCGGATTGGCATGCTGAGGCCGCGAAGGAGGGTACCAATTTGGACAAGACTCGGGGGCCGAATGAGCCTTGGATTTCCGAATCGGCAGAGCTTGTGCGATGTATTGACCCCGAGTCAGGATTTATCTGATAGAATCGCTGCATGTCGGCTGCTGTCGGATGGCGGCCGCCGAATGATCACTTACAAATGCAAAAACATACACTGCATCCTCAGTCCTCGTGGATAAATAGGCACTTTCGATCCCCTAGATTTCGACCATAAGTATTCCAAGTACCAGAATCGACATGGCTTCAGTCAACGCAAATGATATCTTCCGTGTAGATGGCCTCGTGGCCGTCATCACCGGAGGCGGTAGTGGTCAGTGCTAATTGGCCGAATTGAAAGACACTATACTGATGCCTTGAGAAGGAATTGGCCTCACAATGGCTCGTGCTCTCGCTTTCAACGGAGCACACAAGGTCTACATCCTCGGTCGCCGGCTTGATGTGCTTGAAAAGGCAGCCAAAGAACATCCCAGCATCGTGCCCCTCCGCTGCGACGTGATATCCAAGCAGGACCTACAGTCCGTTGTAGACCAGATCACGGCCCATGTCGGATACGTCAACCTCGTCATTGCCAACTCGGGCAGCATCGGACCGCCTGTACGGTTCAATCCTACTGCCTCGATTCCCGAGCTGCGCGAGACTCTCTTCACAAAGTTCTCCATGGACGAGATGAATGAGACCTTGCACCTTAACATCACAGCTGCCTTCTTCACAATGACGGCATTCCTCCAGCTTCTCGACGCAGGCAATCGACATGCGCTGCAATCTGGCTTTGGGCGGCCCATCACCGAAGGCAGCGAGGTTCCATCTATTCAGAGTCAGGTCATTTTCACGACGAGTATCTCTGCATTCAGCCGTCATTGGACCTCTTCGCCGCCGTACCTCACGAGCAAAGCCGCCATCATGCAAGTCACCAAGCACGCCAGCACGCAATTGGCAAGATTTGGTATCCGCGTTAATGCGATCGCACCAGGCAGTAAGTCTCATATCCCGTATGAGGCTTACTCCAACTAACGAGGTGAAAGTCTATCCTTCCGACCTTGCATCGGTGCTGATTCAGACCCGGACCCCGGAAACGGAGGCGTTTGACGATCAGAGATTCATCCCGGCTAAACGCTTCGGAGGAGATGAGGAGATGGCGGGGGCCATACTGTATCTTGCGAGTCGAGCGGGCAGCTACTCGAATGGTTCGATTTTGATCAGTGACGGTGGGCGGTTGTCGGTCATGACTGGAACATATTGAAGGACCAGGCTTTCCCGTTGGATCAAGCGGGCTTCGCACCAGTGCTACCTAAAATCTAGGGTATAAGACCACAAATGATATGGAGTGCTATTAGTTCCATGGATCTCTTGTCAGGTTTGTAACCATGAGGGGGCCAGTTTTCCTTCCAAGCGTTGATGGTGGGACTACAGAGGGAAGATAAGATCATCTCACAGACAGAGCATATCTCTTATATCCGCCCATAACACCCGTCGCTGATTGACTATCGTTTCAGAAGAATACCTGCATAGCCTCAGAACTGGTCGATTTCCTCGAGCGTCGCAGATTCCACCTTATACTCTAGCATCTGGCATTCCTCCAACTGATGGATAAAGTACTCCCAAGCAGTATCCTTCGTTGGGCGGAAATGGCGCAACTCCCGCTTGTATACCTGCTCTGCGGCTTCGTCCTCCCAGCACATAAAGCAATACAGCCGCCGAGCGGGGATTCCATGGAGCTCAACCTCATGTTGGCTATAGCCGCATACTCGGGTCAAAAGTCCGTCAGCGGGTGTTTTAGGCTCGTCGACCTCATTCCCTCCCGACTCCCGGGGCAACCAAAGCGGCCCTTCGATTCTGTTTAGTGACGCCTGAGACTGTGGCGGGAGGTTGGCAGGGAAATACGCGGTCATTATCTCGTAATAGCGCGGAGAGTCAAAGAATTGGGATCGATTGAGAGGTGGTCCTTGAGATCTTGAAATCAAATTCGTCGACACCCCGCTCTGCTCAAGGACCTCCTTAAGCGCCCGTCCAGGCTTCGTAGATGCGATCAGTTCATCGCGGTCAGTTCTACTGCGCCACTCTGTCCTGGGCGTTAATCAGGGGCTGTGACCTGAGTAGCGGAGAAAGACTCACGAATGATAACCCATTCAGACTCGCTCTTAAGTGGCTTGCCCGTTGCAACGAATTCACAGCCCTCTTGTCGTCGAATTTCTTTGAGGAGGGCACGCTGTGCCACCTTGCGTCTTTCCTTGGCTTCGGGATTGCTATCCTCGAGGATTTTGATTAATATCCATTCAATGACGGGCCCCTGGTGGAATACTTGCGCGGTATTCGTTATGGCGGGCTCAGGCGCGGCAGATTGAACAAGAAATCTGTTTGTGGGGGCATTCTTTCCCGCCCGTGAATTTCGGATATTTCGGCTTGTGGGGGGCGATAGATCCTTTTGTTCGGTCCTCTGGCGGGCAGAAGATCTGGTGATGGGTGGCATAAGAAGACAGTAATACGTTACCACAACAAGGATTAGGGTCAGGTCTCAAGTGATGGTGTTTACTTCTTCCTAGTGTACACGGTAAGCAGTCCTACCCGGAGTAGCATAATCTTGTCAGAAGTTCTCGTCAGGGGCCACCAAACTCGTCTCCAAATCCCACGAGGGACTCAGTCAGTGACAGTCACGCTCTTTCGGCTTTGTCGGCCGCCGCTATGCCCCTACGAGACTAGTACATACTGGAGAGTGCCGCCCGGCGCAGGGAGCCGACGATCGCCGTGGCTCACATATCCCAGCGTCAGCCTCGTCGGTCGATGATAAAGAAGCCGCACTCTTCCGATGCAGGTCTGTCAGTATGGCATCAAACCAACGACCTCGAGCAGCAAACGTATGTGTGCATTGCAAGGGCCGCAAGAAGAAATGCGACAAGGCGCTGCCAAGCTGCGGCTACTGTGCTAGGTACGGAGACACCCTCTTGGAATGCAGCGCGCATCGATGATCACAGAGCTAATTTTCGATAGAAAAGAATTGAAATGCCAGTACAGGCGTCCTAGATTGGCATTGCATCATGCAAGGCCAATCGAGGGTATCCCAGGGATTTATCAGAGTCTGGCCAGCGAGTCTGAGTTCAATCCAACTGTACGTCCATGGCTAGTTTATTCTGATTTCCTCAAATTCTCGAGTCCACGTACTCATTAATGGCCTGAAATCCAGATACGCCTCAGTGCAGCACCCAACCGATCAGAACGTACTCTTTCCCTTGAAGCCCAATGGGTCATCAGTACGACAGGAAGATACCTCGACGAGATCAGCGTACGGTATTTCCAGACCGTTCACCCTTACATTCCAATCATCTCTCGAAATCGCTTCCACACGAGGTTGCTCTCATTTGGAGCGACTCAAGAACCGGATTTTGCCATCCTGTTGCTTGCCATGTGCCTTGTCACATACCGCTCCGATCCAGGGAAAGATGTCACGGAACTATACCTCAGTGCCAGATCGCTCTTCTTGCAGGCGCAAGCTTTATGCAGGTCTTCGCTTCGTCTTATCCAGGCGGGGATCCTCTTGGCGGTGCATGAGTACTCCCGTCGTTCCCCGGAACAGGCGTTGATCACCATCGGCGGCTGTGTGCGTATGGCACATACGGCTAGGTTGCAGCAGCCGACTTGTCCCCCGGTACCAAAGTGTTCTAGCATGGTTGATCTGAATGATGAATCGGTTGATGAACATGCGAACACGTGGTGGGGATTGCTGATCTATGAGCGGTCTGTATGGAGCATCTTCACCGCGCCAAGATTGTGAGTTGCTGATGCCCAACAGGATGTTTCTCTGCGAACAAACCGTAATAGACCAGCCATTGCTATCCAAAATGCCAGACATCACCTTGACATCTTCTGCTCAGGACGGGTTCCACCAAGCAGCTCAAGCAGCATGGCTGCTCGATCGTGCACTTGACACATTGTCAACCCCAGACTCGGAAGACAGACACATGCGACTGCGAGGGCTGGATTTCAAACTGCAAAGAGTCTTGACAATAATGACTGAACCCTCATCCGGGGCGTCGACCGTCTTCTGCTGGGCAATCTCTATCGCAATTCGGTAAGAGGGCACACGGACTTGGTACGATCGTGCGATAGATGGCTAATCTTGGCCAGGGCGCTATACCTTGTTCATTGTTGGTTACTTGACCACCCACAGGACTGCAGCGAGCCGTCAGTCAAGGGCTCTTCCGTTGCGCTTGATACTTTGACCAGAATGGTTGTAGATATCGCCGATTTGCATGAGCGGCTGTTGCCAGACCAACTTGTCGCGCTTCCACCGACTTGTGGATATATAATGCGGGCAGCACTAAAGTATATCCAAAGTAAGAGCTCGGATTTAGACACGGGGCGAAAATTACTCAAGGTAGTCAATAATTGTTGGGGTATGGCACGATAGGATGCAAATATATATCTCTCTCTCCGTCGGCTTAAGAAGATTAGAGATTGTGTTCGGATAGTCGTATGCCGTTTCGACCTGATATCTTACAACCATTTCGACGACCTACTTCAGAATGTTGTCGTTGCTGCGGTGTGCAGTCCAGACCGTCGTCGACTCAACAAACCGGGGCCAATGGACAACGTGCGGGTCGGATGCGATTCCAGCTGTTTCCCTGTTTTGCGCGTGCAAGTGGAGCCAACACCGCGCTGTGATTGAGTGGGCCCATGACGCTTTCCCCTTTCTATGCGCGATCCGATGGAGCAGTGCGTCACAGCTTCAGCCTGCTCCAGATGATTGCAAATTCGATTTCAAACGAATGGTGACAAGTCTGCCTCGAAAAGTACGCCTCCCCAAACCAACGCCCTCGCACGTTCTGGATGAAGGTGCTAAGCGATCGTTTCTTTCGCGTGCTCAACCCCAGCACCCCCGGCTAGCAGGCCATGGAGGAATATCTCTCTCCAGCGCTTCGCCAGCCTCCGCTGCCCGACTCGGAGAGAAAGCGCCTGCGGGAGTTGTCCAGGTTCGCGACCCTTTTAGATTAACGTTCCATTGCATTTGGCTTATTGCGTAGGTATAGATACTATTGTACAGTCCGCGAACCATCAACGTTTGCCCAAGACTCACTTGCGACCCCCGCGGAGGAAAAGGAGGCTGGAATCGCCTATCTCTCGTCGGACATCACCCTCACAGCCCTCACCCAACTCGGCGTCTATCGCTTCGGATGCAATCGCTCCTTTGTCTCGCTCATTGATGGCGAAAACCAGCACATCATCTCCGAGGCGACCGCCTCCATCTCCCTGCGGGACAGGGAACGACACCGCGAGCTCGACGGCCTCTACCTCGGCGTTACCACCCTCGATTTGATCTTTGGAGTCTGTCCGCATGCGGTCAAGTTGTTCTCGGGGCAGGATGTTCCACATTTGCAGAATACGGAGAATGTGACGGCGAACAGTACGCGATACATTGTGCGCGACTTCACACGCGAGGAATACTTCAAGGAGCGCCCATACGTGACGGAATGGCCGCACTTCAGGTTCTACGCCGAAGTCCCCATCTACAGCCCGTCTGGCCATATCTTGGGGAGCTACTGTGTGGTCGACAATAAACCCCGCATGGAGTTCAGCGAGGAGGACGTGGTGGCCCTTCAGGAGATTTCCGATTCCATCGCCCGCCATCTCGACAATGTGCGAACTGTCCACTACCACCGACGGTCGGAACGCCTCGTCCAGGGACTGACGACGTTTGTCAAGCAACGTCCGGATAGCTGGGACGAGCCGCTACCTCCCATCCCCGGCGGCGAAGCTCTGTCGTCCAGCAACATGATGACACGCCACCGCTCCGAGGTTTCGCCCCCGGACCTTCTTCGCCTTGGCCAACTGTCTCTGAGTACTGAAGAAAGCTCACCGTTGTTCTCTAAAGAGGAATCTGGTGATCTAACCGATGCGACTTCCCTCTCGGTCGGCTTACGGGATGCCTCTCCACCCAAGCACATCACCGATACTGTTATCAATTCGTATTCACCAGAAAACTCTCTTTTCGATGGGTCGCAGGGAAGTAGCTCGCCGGGTCTGCCAGGCAAGGACACTGTTCCACTCTCGGCTCGCATCTCGTCCTTGTTCTCGCAGGCGAGCACCTTATTACGGGACTCCATGGCCGTGGACGGGGTTTTGTTTGTCGATGCCTGTCACTGTAATTCTGGAATGTTAGTATACCTTTTGAGATTACCATTCCCTTAGTGCTCAAATGACTAACCCCAAAAGTGCGCCTCCAAAGACAGATTTGGCCGACTGGGAGCCTCTTCCCAAGAATGCGGATCCCCGGCCTCGAAGCAATTCCCCCTGCTGTCTATCGGGCGCCCAGCAAGAAGAGACGCTCTGCGACACCTTTGGTCTGGCCCTGGACAATTACCAGCCTGCCTGCGGCCACAACAAGGCCTATGCTGTTCCGAGCTCGCTCCTGCAACACCTGATTGCGGTGCTTCCCCAAGGTGGAGTATTGCACCTGGACGAGGGGTTTGAGGGAGTCGACCCGGACTCTTTAGCCTCGACCCCACTGCAGTCTATCGAAGCGCCTTTTGGGATCAGCCAGACATCTCAGCCGTGTAAACGAAGCAATCCTCAAATCCTCGCAGCTCGTCTTGCGCAATGCTTCCCGCAAGCCAAGTCGCTGCTCTTCATCCCCCTGTGGGACTGGAACAAGGGACAATGGCTGGCAGGGACATTTGTCTGGACGAAAGCGGCCGACAATGAGCGGTCGTTAGGTCTGGACGAGCTGAACTACTTTAAAGTGTTCGGTGACTCGATCATCTCGGAAATCGCGCGCCTGAGCTGGTCTCAGAAGGAGAAGTCCAAGTTTGATCTCATCTCTTCCATCAGCCACGAGCTCCGTTCCCCTTTACATGGCATGCTGGCTAATACCGAGTTGCTGTCCACCTCGGCTCTCCAGCCTGAGCAGCGAGACATCGTCAAGGCATTGGAGACGTCTGGGGCCACTCTGCTCGATACGATGAACCATCTGCTCGACTTTGCCAAGATTAACAATCTCACTGTCATGAACAAGGGTGGCTCTTCTGTCACGAGCTTGACCAGTACGTTCCAGTTGGATGTCCTGGTGGAAGACGTGGTGAACAGCGTGTTTACTGGCATGAGACACGCCGCTGCCGCCTCAACGCCGGCCGAAAGCCCCGTCTCTGAATCCACACACGACACGTACAAGTCGAATCTGTCGGTCGTCCTACGAATCGAGGACCAGAATCAGTGGAAGGTGAAATCCATGACGGGTGCTTGGCGACGAATCGTCATGAATATCTTGGGCAATGCCTTGAAATATACCCAGGAGGGCTTCATCGAGGCCTCATTGTCCATGGTCAAATCAAGCGCTGATAGACCGTCGGACGTTGCCCACTTCTGTGTGACCGACACCGGACGAGGAATGTCGCAGGAGTTTTTGAGGAACAAGTTATTCTCGCCCTTTGCTCAAGAAGACTCCCTGTCCGAAGGTGCTGGACTCGGACTGAGCATCGTGAAACAGCTCGTCTCGTTCCTTGGCGGATCTATAGACGTCAAGAGCGAGTGGGGAGTTGGGACGCAGGTTGACATTTGCATCCCCATCAAATTGCTGCCTGCGAAACGGGGTTCTGCCGTCAGGGAGGAGACGAAATCTCTGGCTAAAAACAGCAAATTCTCGCTTATCGGACTGGGCGCGTACCCTGAGCTGTCTGAAGAGCCAACGGGCACCCTGAGTCCTAAGGCCAAGCGGAAGATCTGTCTGCAAAGCTTCTTCACGGATATTCTTGCGAACCAGCCTTCTTGGAGTGTCGCGGTCGTAGAGTCAATTGAAAACGCACATGGTGATATCGCAGTCGTCGAAGAAAAGGTGCTGAAGCAAATCACCAAAGACCAGACGCTGCAAAAGCTTGCAGAATCCAAGTTCACCCATATCATCTGTCTCTGTGACGGATTACCCTCTCTCGCCCTCGACAAACGCGTTGGAAGAGCACCGGTCGTCTATTTATCCCAACCGTGAGTGGCCCTCGAGTCCCATAGTGACTTCTCCTAATTTCTCCAGTTTCTCGCCGCAAAAAGTACTACAGATCCTCAGCAATCTCCCGGAACCCGAACCCTATTCCCAGCCGACTGAACTCCTTACCCCGCTGGCTGCTGCGGTTGAACGCTCTATTCCCACAAAGCCGCAGCTGAAGATATCGCCTACGAGCGCAGTGACCCCGTTGAGCGATGGGGACTTAACACCCAGCGACACGTCGCAAGTTCTCATCGTCGATGATAATGAGATAAACATCAAGGTACTTCGGATGCATTTGATGTTTTCCGCACCCCCGGCTAATCAGATTCCAGATTCTGGCCAAATTGATGTCTCGACTTGGCTACCAGCATGAAGCCGCGATCAACGGGCTCGTCGCCCTGAACAAATTCAAAGAATCCCCGGCGGCTTTTAAGGTGATTTTAATGGGTAAGCACCGAACATATTCCATCTCCCTGCACCATATCTAGCAGCTAATACGTATTTGTAGATGTCTCAATGCCCGTTATGGACGGTATAGACGCCACCCGGCATATCCGGGCGTTTGAACGAGAGCAATCCTTGACGCCTGTTAAGATCTACGCAGTCACGGGAATCGCCTCGGAGTCCATGCAGAAGGACGCATTGCTGGCAGGGGTCGACGAATACCTCGTCAAGCCTCTTTCCTTGCAGAAGGTTAGCACGATCATCAAACCTCACTTATCAGAGAAAGGGTGGAATCTCAGGAACGTATGATGAAACGATGTTGCACGATACGATATCATGACATGGTTTTTGATACCCGGATTATAGGTCGTTGAATATAGATCACATAAATCAATTTCGAATAGATCCGTTCCTGGACCCTGTAACTATCGCTATTTATGGATCACCCCGCACACGGCGCTTTATTAGTCCGCTCCAGCCAATGGAGTATCGAGCAAAGTGGCGCAGTGCTCCAAAATCCCTGGCAGCTGAACACGACAGAACCGTGGAACGTCAGGCGGTTCGGCTGATCAGTGGTGCAAAGGACACCATAATGCCTGGTAAAGTTTCCGCAAGGTACACGAGAATCCCCGTGCGACCTATATGACCCTGGACTAATCTGGTGTCCTGTGTCGATGTAGCGCCAGCATCCAGGCGGGCTGCCAGGATGCGGTCCAGGACTTCTTCCAGCGCCTCACGACCGATGAAAAATCGCTATTCCAGGCGACAGACAAATCCGAGCAATTAATCAAAGATCTCGTCGAGCTCGACGAGAAGCACAAGGCTTCCGTGTCCAGAAAGATCGTGCCAAATCTTCAGTCCTTCGTGACTGGGATCGACAGGTATGGCGGGGCCATGGATGTGATTGCGGGGAGTGTGGAACTGATGTCGCCGATTTGGGCCTGTTGTCGCGTTGTACTCACGGTTTGTTGGTCGTTGACATCTGTTTGCACGATGCCTGTTGATGAAGAGTCTAGGTTGCGAAAGAGTACAGCGAGTACTTTGACAAATTGTCCGAAATGTTCGAGGAAATCGGATACAACCTGACCCGTCTGCGTCGGTATCCGCGTCTTTATCCAGACAACGATGTCCTCAAGGAATCTATGGTCGGCATCTTCCAGGCGATCGTCGAGTTCTGCACCAAGGCCCGAGACGTCTTTCAGCAGGGCAGGACCCAGCACAGCACGCCTCGCGTGTTTAATTCGGTCGGACTCCGTGCAGCCTGGAAGCTGATATGGAAGCCCTTCAAGGTCCAGTTTGGTGGGATTATCGATCGCATCAAGGGGTCCATGTCGCGCATAGAGCACGAGGTTGATCTCGCGGAAAAGGAGCTCGCCAATGAAGGTCGGGCCAAGGCAGAGGCTGAGCGGAAACTCCAGGCTGCTCGATGGGATACGCTTGTTAATCGGCAGGAGCTCGCTCAGATGAATCAGTGGCTGGCTCCAGTCAATCCCGCTGTGAATCATAATTCGGCGACGAAGCTGCGGCAGCAGGGTACGGGGACATGGTTCGTGGACGGCGATGCGTTTTTGAAGTGGATTGACCAAGACAATTCGTTTCTCTGGTTGCATGCTATACGTGAGTCGAGTTTCCCAGGACAAGGTTGTATTTAACTGACGTATTGTCGCAGCCGGAGGAGGCAAGACGATTTTGGCGTCGACAATCATCGACTGGATTCGACAGCACAGGGAAAAGCCAGGCGTCGGCCTGGCGTACTTCTACTGCGACTACAAAGACAACCAAAAGCAATCGCCGACTCGGATTATAAGTACAATTCTGTCGATGATCGCAACCAAGAACGAAGACACTTTTCGGCGAATATATACCTTCTTCGAGGAGCAGTTTAGAGAGAACCCTGCATACACGCCGGAATTCGATGAGCTCCTTCACAGTTTCAGTGATTTTGTTGGAGATTCCTTTGATGAGCTGTATATAGTCGTTGACGCGCTTGATGAGACCGAAGATAGAGAGTGTGTGGCGTATGCGTTCAAGAAGATTGCGGAAACCTGCAAATCCGCGAGGGTCCTCGTGACAAGCCGGCATGAGATTGATATCGCCAGAGCATTCGAAGGCTTGGAGAACACGTCGATCGAAGCGACGGACATCGCGGGAGACATCGAGCTGTATATCCGATCGGAAGTGGGAGCAAAGATCAAAGGCAAGAAGCTCAAGCTTAGAGACTCCGGATTGCAAGATGTCATCTGCGAACGACTCATCCAGGGGGCGCACGGGATGTTCCAATGGGTCAAGTGCCAGATCGATCAGCTGTGCAAGCTGCGCAATGATCGTGCCATCCGCAATGCCCTGGACGATCTTCCAAAGACCCTGCACGATACGTACATCCGAATCCTGCGCAAGCTCGAGGCCGAATGCGCCGACGAGGTCGAGTCGGTCCAGCGTCTCCTCAGATGGCTGGTGCGCGGAACAAGGAATCTCACTCTTGACGAACTCGCCGAGTGCGTTAGTATTGACCCTGCCTCGGGGGAGGACACATTCGACTTTGACGCCGTCTTTACCGACCCCGAGGATGTCGTTGAGCTCTGTGGGAGCCTGGTCATTATTTCGTCAGAAGGCACGGTGGCGCTGGCGCATTACACAGTCAAGGAATTCCTCGTCTCAGATCACATCAGTGAAGTCATGCCGACCTTCTTTGTCGGATGCGACGAGGTACATGCGGAGTTGGCCTCTGTATGCCTGACCTATCTGTGCTACGACGACTTTTCCGGGATACCTGATGAGAATGGTGAGACTCTTTTGCAGAACTATGCCGAATACAAGTTCCTCAAATACGCTGTCCAGTCGTGGGGAGCCCATGCCCATCTCAGTGGGAAGAACGAAGCGGTGTTTGACTTGACAATGAGGCTTCTTTCGTCCGACAAAGATGAAGGCAACTACAGCATGTGGCGGCGCATCTATAAATTCCTCCACAAGGCGTCCGGGCAACGTGCCACGATCCCCAGTCTTTCGCCCCTGTATTTCGCCTCCTTGTTTGGACTTCCGGAGGCTGTGGCTTCTCTGCTCGAGGAGGACCCGGACTTGGACCGCATGGATGCGATGAAGGCTAGCTCCGCAGCTGGACATGATGCGGTGGTCAAGGTCTTCCTGGACCAGGAGACACCGACGGATCCGACCCTTTTGGAACAGTGTCTGTACGCAGCCTCGGCCGCTGGCCAGGACGGCGTCGTCAAGCTTCTACTCGGTGCCGGCGTCAATGTCAATGAACCGAGCGGCAAGCATGGGACGGCCCTCCAGGTCGCGGCTCTTGAAGGCCGTCATCATGTGGCATCTACCCTGCTTGGAGCCGGCGCAAACATCGAAATGACCAATCAACGATATGGTCGACCCCTGGCTGCTGCTGCGGAAAAGTGTCATACAAACACGGTGCAAGTACTGCTCGAGCACGGCGCGAAGATAAATGGTCGTGGTGGGTGGTATGGGTTTCCGCTTATATCTGCGATTGTCGGCAGGAATATGCAGCTCGTCGACATGCTTATCGATCGCGGAGCGGACGTGAATGCGATGGGTGGGAGGTATGGCTGTCCCCTAATGGCTGCGGCTGCGATGAACATGCTCGATTTGATCCAGTCTTTGGTTAATCGCGGTGCGCGTGTCAACGATGAGAATGACAAGGGCTCCGATGCCCTGTACGCTGCCTGTGTTGCGGGCAATCTGGACGCCGTTCAGCTCCTTCTGGATCTTGGTGCAGATGTGAATGCAAAGGGCGGAAAGCATCGAAATGCGCTCAATGCAGCCAGTGCCATTGGGAACATCGACATCGTAAACCGTCTCCTTGCCGCGGGAGCAGACGTCGATTTCTTCGATGAGCACTACGGCAATAGTATCCAAGTGGCTGCAGCGGCCGGTCACGACGAGGTCGTTCGCGTACTCGCTGAGGCTGGAGTCGATGTGAATGCGCCCAGTGGAGATCGCGGTACAGCCCTCGTGGCGGCCGCTCAGAACGGACATACCAAGATCGTCGAGCTTCTCTTCGAACTCGGCGTCCCATCCGGGGATACGTATGAAATGACCAACGCTCTGATGGTTGCCGCTCGAAAGGGATTCTCGGAGACCGTCAAGCTCCTCGTAGATCAAGGAGCCTGCATGGACGACGTCAGCACTCTCGCCACATATCCCAAGTCCAGTGCGTTGGAAGCAGCCGCGACAAAGTCCCATCTCGACACAGTAAAGCTGCTCTTGGACCTGGGCGCTGATGTGAACTACGAGAACGAGGGTGAATATGGCACTGCTCTCATCGCGGCCATTCTTTGTGATAAGCCGAACTCTGAGGTCGTAACTGCTCTTCTGGACGCTGGAGCGGACGTCAATGCCACAGTGGACGTGGGGCCCTCGACCGGTGGGTGTGCGTTGGGTGCTGCCATATTCCGCGACGACTACGACCTTTGCGTTGATCTCATTAACCGTGGCGCGGACGTTAACGTGACCAACTTTGCATCCTACAACTGCCTCCAGCTTGTCGCAGTTCACCAAAAGGATCGGTTGTTGGACGTATTAGTCGACAACGGCGCGGACGTTAACCTGGCAACCGAGGCTTCCGACGACGAAGAAGGGGACGACGGCACGGTGACTGCACTGCAGACGGCCGTTCTGTACGCAAGTAAAGAGCTGGTGGAGAGGCTGATCAAGCTGGGCGCCGATCTGGTAGTCGATATTGAAGATGCTAGGTATACATCTGCTCTGCAGGTCGCCGGTGTCCGCGATGATCCGGGGATTGTCCAGATGTTGTTAGATGCAGGCTGCGGCGTCAACGAAAGTGGAGGACTGTATGGGACAGCCTTGCAGGCAGCGGCTCATTTTGGCTGCATGGAATCGGCCCGGGTTTTGCTCGAAGCTGGCGCGGATGTGGACGTGGCCGACGCCGGGTCCAAAGGCAGTGCGCTCATGGCAGCGACTGTAAGGGAGCACACGGAGCTCGTCCAGCTTCTAATACAACACAAAGCCAACGTCAATCTCGTCGATGATAGCGAAAATGCCTATCCCCTCCAGGCGGCCGCGTTCTACGGCTACGACGAGATTGTCGATGCCCTCGTAGCCGCAGGCGCCGATCCCAACCTCGTCGGCGGCACATATGGGACAGCACTCCAGGGCGCCGCCAAGTCCGGAGAGCTGGACATCTCTCGCGTATTGCTGGAGGCAGGAGCTGACCCGAACATAGTCAGCGGGCGATGCGGCACTGCCCTGGCTGCCGCCTATACCCATGGATACTACCAAGTCATCCACCTTCTTTACGAACACGGAGCCTCCAATGGCCTTCAGGGAGGGGAGTTCGGTACTGCACTGGGTGCTGCTATGATGGGCTCTTGCCAGACTCTGGTCATTACGCTTCTCCGAAGACACGATGCCAATCCCGACCTTGCTTCACGCAAGTACGGGTCTCCGCTGCAAGCATATATTTGCTCACGGAGAGCTGACGATGTGTTCGAGACTCTATTGGATATCGGTTCCGATGTGAACGCACATGGTGGGATGTACGGCACACCCCTGATTGCAGCAGCTGCGCACGGGGACGAGGAAGAGGCCACGGCGTTTCTGGAAGCGGGGGCGCAGGTCAACATGTACGGCACGTTTTACTACCCAACGGCTCTGCATGGTGCAATTCACAACGGGCACCTGTCGCTGGTCAAACTATTCGTCGAACGTGGAGCAGACGTTCATGTCAACGACTCGTACCATGGTTCACCCCTAGAGTACGCAGCGAGCCAGGCCGAGCTGCCAATTCTCCGCTATCTTCTGAAACATGGCGCCGATATCAAGGCTCAGAGTAAAGGGAGATACCACAGCGTCATGCAAGCAGCAGCTATTAGTGGCCACGAGACAACAATAAGATATCTGGTTAACCGGGGCGCTGATCTTCATGCAAAGGGCGGCAAGTACGGCTCGGCCTTGGTAGCAAGTGTCTTGAGCAGCGACCCCGATACTGTCGAGCTTCTGCTGAAGAAAGGAGTCGATGTGAATACGCGCGGAGGTATCTTTGGAAACGCACTTCAGGCAGCCGCCGCGAGGGGATCGATACCGTTGGTTCTCCTACTCCTCCGATACGGCGCGGATATCAACGCAAAAGGGGGCAAATACGGAACTGCCCTCCAGGCAGCCTGCGCCTACGGGGACTACGAACTTGTCGAGCTCCTGATTGAGCGAGGAGCGGAGGTGAATGCTACTGGAGGTTTGTGTCGAACACCCCTCCAAGCGGCTGCACTGTTTGGTTATGATTATCTGTGCGAGCCACTCATGAAGAATGGAGCCACCTGGAGCCTGGTTGACCGTGGCCTGCTTCACTTCACACCGGACCGACTCGATGGTGCCGACGAGATACTACAGACTGCTCGGGAAGCAGAAGCAAATGGATGGCCCGAGGAGGAGGAGTCCGAGGATGAATGGGAGGATGAAAAGGATGTGGAGGACGAGGAATCCGAGAGCGATTCTGAGGAAGACATACTCACCTGGGATGTCGAGTCTATTCCTCGATGCAGCGAGCCCAGTCGCCCTATTATCGTTGCCAACGAAACCGATAAACCCACAGCCAGAACGAATAGTCTTGTGACAAAAGAGCCTTTAGTGACCGTTGCAGAGACTGCGGACTGGACGGCTTTGGATTGGCTTCAGGTGGAATTTGGTGAAGATGGCGATCTAGCCTAGACACAATATCGTAGTCTATAAGGAAGAATGAGAATTAGCCAGAACACCTTACTTTCGACGATATGGGGGCGTAAGAAACAGACCAGTCGAGACTTCGAGTACCCAGAGATCCAGCCTTTTTACTTAGCGTAGGCTTTTACTCTGTAACCGGATTCGGGTAAAGTTGGTGCGTAGAATCGTCTAGACTGTTCAGAGGCACTGAAGTGACTTCATCCTCCATAGCGTATTCGCGGGATTCCCCCACATGCCAACTCGAAGTATACGAGGTGCAGGAGGGAACCCGCTGCACGGAACTTGGAGTCACCCCGAGTTTCTCAGTCGTGGTCGGCCATAAAAAGAGCATAGAGGACCTGCGATCTCAATCGTGAAACACCACTTTCGCTCATCCTTGTTACGTGGCATAACCATATAGTTGAAGAGCAATTGTAGAGATGACATCCGCCGCAAAGGACGCCACCGTGACTCTTTATTGGTATGTCTCGCTGTTCGTCAAGATCGTTTCGATGTCCATTCTGATAGGGTCAGGCTCGAGCAGTCCCGCGCGCATCGAATCCTCTGGCTGCTCGAGGGGCTCAACATCCCGTACGAGCTAAAGACCTTCAAACGGGGTCCGGACAAGCTCGCTCCAAAGGCATTGAAAGATATTCACCCGCTGGGAAAATCACCAATCGTGGCCATCTCACTACCAAATGCAGAGTCTCCACTAGTCCTGGCTGTGTCTGCATTCATTGCGGAATATCTCTGCGACCACTTTGGTGGTGCCCATCTCGTCCCGCAACGGTTCGCTGATGCAAACAAGGATGGTCAAGTTGGAGGTGAGACGGCGGAGTGGCTTCGCTATCGGTACTACATGCACTATACAGAGGGCAGCTTGATGCCGAATCTAGTGATGAAGGTTGTGACGAACAGTAAGTTTCTCTGGGAGTCCTCGAGCTGGAGCTGAAACAAAAGGGTACAGTGCTCCGAACCGCACCGCCGGTGTTTGTCCGGGGGTTTTTCAGTTTTGTCGCCTCGAAAATAGAGGAGAACTTTCTAAACCAGAACTTTGTGGATCATCTCGACTTTCTAGAAAACCAGCTTCGCTCTGCTCCCGGCGGTGGGCCATTCCTCACGGGCCAGAAATTGACTGTCGCCGACATCATGATGAGTTATCCGGTAATCGAGAGTATGAAGCGGATTGTCGGGGTGCAGAAGGGGATTACAAAGGACAGACACCTACTACTGTCGGCGTACGCAACCCGGTTGCAGGATTGTGAGGGGTACAAGCGAGCAGTTGCGAAGATTGTTGCCATCGAGGGACATTTTGATGCGTGCTGATTGTGTATGCTAGAAACACCAACGAGCTGGAATATGGGGCGGCAAGGGCTGCAACCGACACTTTCAGGGCCCTGCTCCACTCGAAGCATGTGCTTGATATGCCGGCGGAGGAGCTGAAACGGTTGGTAGACAAATTAAGATCGAGGCAAAGTCCCAAGGTCACTGGAGCAATGTCAGAGTCTTGGACCAATTTGCATCAAAGCACGGTTTCTAGTTTAGGTGGCAAGAACAAGAACAAGAGCGTGGAAGCAGTCGAATCGAGGGAACACAACAGAACAGACAAAATAAAATGATCAATTGCTACTGCATGCTTGGGGGATAGATAATGGACCACTGTATCGAGTTATAGATATGAACCACATGACCTGAAGAGAACATGCATGGATAGGCTCACGATAGAAGAGTAATAGAATAGGAGTTCAACACGAGTGACTTGCATCGTCGATTCCAGCCCTGCGTCTCTGGTCACTTGTAGTAGGAAGACGGATGATAATGAACCATTGATAGCCACACTACCGGGGCGATGACTTTTGTACCCAAACTTCCTAGACCTCACCAAGCTCCAACTCTTTGTAACTTCCACAAGCCAGCCCTACCACTGCCGAGTAACCTAGCACCAGGCAACCCCAACAAGAGATAACCGTGCCTTTGTGGACAATCACCATCAAGTATACCCCTGAAAGGCGGCTCCCGCTTCTGACGCAACGGCAAAGCAGCCTTTATACCATGTAAAGGTCAGCCGGCGGGCCTCCAAAGGAAATGATTCGCCTAGTCAGCTCCCAGGAGGGTCAGAATGACCATTCCTGGTGTTAACTGCAAATCCGCGAGCAGCATGACGTGGAGCTGAAGCGCAAAAGATTTTAAGTACCAGTTATATCCTCTCAGTGGGTGATCGGTTGTCTCCGACGAGTCTACTGTGGGTGAATATCGCTGTCAGTACCTTTCGCTTAGAGTATATCAGGGACTGCATAACGTTTGTTTTTGTGTAGCGCAGTGGTAACCTCTTGCGCCCTGTTTTTTGCGGGCGGCGGTTCGAGTCCGGGAAGATGCTCGGGATGGACAAGACACTTTGTCGCGGATATTAAATACTAGTTTTCTCGCAATTCCTTGGATTGTATTAGATTTACGTTATATTATCTAGTTTCCGTCGACTAGTTGCTGTTTTCTTCACTAAACACGTTACTAGATGGGCCTGGTACTGTGAGGGGGATAACCAGCCGAGATATATATCTTGGACTGCTGCCCCTTTCCGTCAAGGTGAGCTTCGATTCCCGGCCAAGCTTGTACGTAGGTGAATTTGGCAGAGGCTTTATTAGCAGACGGTGAGTACTACATTGGCTATTCTCTAATACTCCAATGACGAAACTCTTGTCTTGATCCTCAGCTCTCGCCATCCGGACCGGATCCGGGCCGGACGAATTGCAGCGTCGGCCGAGCATCACCCGAAAAGTGTGGGGTTGCAGTTCCCCACACTTTCTTTCGCGACGCAGGAATCAAAATCCCCTGCCTTTGCTGGGGGAGAGGAGACGAGTTCTCATCACCCCATCTACCTCATTTCCCCATGGCCGCCAACGCCAGACGCTCCTTGCAAGCCTGCGCGCGATGCCGGCAGCAAAAGGTATCCGTGGACCCCTTGCAGTCACCGTCCTCAACTGACCGGGGCGTCTGCAGATGAAATGCTCCGGCGAAGCCCCTTGCGAGCGCTGCGCCAAATTCGGGCGCGAGTGTGTCTTTGAGCCGGCCAACACCATCACCACCACCAGCTCCGTCACCAGCAACCCCGCCCCGATCCAGCAGCCGCTGACTCCTTCCGACCGCTCGAATCCCCTGAATTCGATCGACCAGGACGACCGGAGCGAACCGCGCGGCCGTAAACGAAGTTTCCACGATATCATCCACAATCCTGATTACGGTCGGAGAACCTATTACCCCCCTGCTCGCTATGGGCAGCTCGTTCCAGAGGGCGACACTCCATACTCCACCGTTCAAGGGCTGGAGGATCACCAGCTGTGGTCGCCAGATTACGACACCCTCGGCACTGCTTCAATCAGCAGCGCCAAGTCCCTGGCCTCGTGTCTGGCCGACGCCAACATCACTGTCGCCGAGGCGCACGAGATGTTTGCCCTGTTCGGCGAGCGAATGGCCCCCTTCATTCCAACATTCTATGCCACCGACTTTGGTCGCCTGCCCGCCGAGCCTGTCTATGCCCTCGCCGCCATCTATACGATCGCGCGTTATCTGCCCGACTCGAGCAGCTTACGCGGTCGCGTCGGCCGCATCTTGCGTCCTCTCCTCGCCGACCTGGTGCTTTCTCCGGCGACGAGTGATCCAGTGACTGCGGTCGGGAACATGCACGGGCTCGTCATCCTCTACGGCTGCGCTGAGGCGACCGGCCCTAGCCTCGGTAGCACGCCCGGGTCGACGGATAGTTTTGATATGCTCACCCTCAAGGGGGTTGCCGAAGCATACGCGGTCAAAACAAAGCTGGGCGTTGACTGCTATCTCACCAAAGTGTCCGTTCAGCTGCCTCTGCTCTGGGTCGTGTGGCTGTACACCATGAGCCATCAGTATGAGTGACCCCTCCAAGTTGACCCCACCACCTTCCCTCGCTGACCTCAGCTTGTCTTAGCTGTGCCATTATCCATGGCTGCCCCCGATCCCTCTCCGGCTCGGCTGAGCTCCTCCGCGCCAAAGCTCTCCTCGAGCAGAGTATCGACCATCCTCGAATTCGCGTGCTCCTTGGCGAGTGCGACTTGTTCCTCCTCTGGGAGAGACTAATCAACACCCCTGGCGCAACCCCAGCAACCACTGAGGATGCCTTGCACGCCTGGAATGTTGATTGGCAGCGCTCCTTCACCAGTGGTAAGCATTCTAACAATGAAAGTACCATATGGTTTGCTAACGAACCATGTGCGCAAAGCCCCAAGCGCCGGGCGACACTTGAAGTTTCACTTCTTCTTCACGCGTTTCCACCTTCTCACTCACCTCCTGGATACAACCGGTGAGCATCGCGTAGCAGTTGCCGAGAGTCTTGATGCCGCCCATGACTTCCTGCAGTGTATCCGGGGTCTCTCCCCCATCGCAAAGGACCGTCTTCGCTACCTGGGCGATTTCGCCTTTGTGTTGATGGCCTATGTCTCCTTGTATATTCTCCGGGCGCTCACGTCAAACGTAACCTCCCCAGAACGCAGGATCGAGTTCCTCGAGCTGGTCAATGAACTGGGAGCGATAATGCAGTCCCTTGGCCCACAGATCGACACGCGTCCCTCAGTCTATGGGGTCGCCCTCCGGTCAATGTGCAAACAACATGAAAACTCGCCGCTAGAGGACTTGAGTCCCCGTGTTGAGAACGTCAACCTGCCTCACGGTCTTGTGAGCACGCCAACCCTCACCCAAGACTCGCAGACCGAGCTTGAGCTCTCCATGCCGGCCGACGCGACGATGGACCCGGCCATGCTCAGCCAGAGTCGCTATTCAACGGAAATCTGGGGTTTAAGTCACGACATGTCGATTTTTAATGGCCTGATGGCGGGGATTCCCGTGCCGGATGAGACATGAGTGACCACCACAGTGTGAGCGATAACAACGACAATTCAACCGATTCGTCCCAACGACAAGACAGGCTGGTGCACCCACATATGGCGCGCTGGAGATGCACTATCGGAGTATCGTCCGTCTGCGCAGTTTCCGTAGAGGCCATGCAAATCATGGTGACATATTTCGGCAGTTTCGCTCGCGGGATGATGGATATATGTTGGAAAAAGCCTTTCTATGACAGCCCCCACTAGGATAACGCTTTCGGCATTTCTGGCCCCATTCCCACCCGCACGCGATGTACGAGACGCCCAGGGGTAACTCGACGTTTTGTCCGTCCACAGAAGAATTCTTTAGGGGCTGCGCACATGAAGGATTGAGGAAGGATCCACGAGGGATTCCTGAATCTGGTCCTGGTTCGCATCTTGCTCATGCCAAATATTGGATTGGTTAGGGTTTTTGTTCACATAAAAATCCACATGCCGTAATTTGGCCTGGGAAAATTCTGACCGATTATCGCTGCGGATGATGCGATTTACGACCCTCTGATGATGACTATCTTATGTATGGAAAATAGTAAACATGCTGGGGCTCTTGCATAGATCTCCGTCAGTTCTAGTCATACTCCTCGCTGTTATCAATCTTCTGGCCCAGAGGCGTGTACGTCCAACGGCTAATGTACGACTTGAAGCTCTTTTTGCCTCCATTACTAGTTGCGTATGCTCCAAGCAAAGACCCTAAAGTGCTCCTATATGAGATACCTAATAGACTAACCATGTGGAGAAAAAAGAGAACTTACCAGTAAAAGGACCACTTCCACCAGAAACAATTTCCCCACCGACGGAGCCAAGTATCTTCCAATCGCGGGGTCTAGAAGGCGTAGAGGCGGAGAAGACAAAGCTGCGATCATCGTGGGCTGCCACCTGTAAGCGGATGGGTTCTTTCTTCCACTGCTTCGGGAGCGGCACGACCACTGGCTTGGGAAGCGTGGCATTCGGCTTGCCAAAGGCGACCGTGTTCAACCGGATGTGGGGAACGAGACCCTTGCGTGGGTCAGGAAGCAGGATGATACCGAGATCGACATGCTGGCGACTCGTCAGGAAGAGGGAGATGCCTGTCTCCTGGAACGGAGCCGTCAGATGGGCGGATACGTCAACGCTAAACTGGAAGAAGGTGTGCGACTGCCTGCGGGCGATAAAGGTCTGTCCGTCCGTAGGCAGGTAGCCAGGGTGAGCCGTCAGGTTGGCTCTTGATGCCCGGAGAGCAAGGGTATTGGGGTGGCCAAGGGAGGATACGGCATAATCGGCGGCACGGTTTGGAGGGGGACGCCAGTGTACCAGATGGCGAGGCAGATCGGATCCTGGCGGAAACTTGAGCCTCTCCCCTGCATCCACCCAGTTGCCCGAGCCTGGGATGCTTCTGTCCTCCGGCGGCAGAGGCCCGCGCATCCGACCCTTGACAGGCCCCAGGACCGGCCACCCATCCTTGTCCCATTTCGCTGGGTAGAGAACGGATTCCCTGCCCATCGGATAGACACTCCACTGTGGTCCCGAGCGTGTCGCCAATGCAACCCCCCACCGGTTGCCGGCGACGTCCTGGAAGAGGTCCGCATGCCCCACCGTCTGGAAGTACTCGCTGGTGTTGCGGTTTGTAAGGATGGGGTTCCCGGCATAGCTTTCGTACGGTCCAAAGACGTCTTTGGACCGGGCAATTGTGACCGCGTGGTCCATCTCTGTCCCACCTTCAGCGATGAGTAGATAGTACCACCCGTCCTTTTTGTACAGATGAGGGCCTTCCGGGCTAACTCCGCCGGTTCCGTTCCATATATTTACGGGGTCACTGGTTTCACCGGTGTCGAGGTCGACAGACTGCAGCTGGATGCCGGATGCTGCCACATATACCTTCCCGTCATCGTCCCAAAAGAGGTCTGGGTCGATCGCGAGAGCTTTCGAGTCGATGCTGATGGGACCGATCCACCCTGCATCATCATAAGGGTCTGCTGTCTTGAAGATGATGAATTCCTTCTTCCAGCACGTGGGGCATAGCCAGTCCGCATGCAGCGTGATCAGATAGAGCATGCCGTCATGGTACCGCAGGGTGATGGCCGGGATTCCCGTTTGCTCCAGTGGCCGTGGTGAACATATCTCGAACCTGGTTCGGCCGTGACAGGGCATTGCTGGCGATCTTCCAATTGACCAGGTCTTTGGAAGCGTAAACCGGGATACCGGGAAAGGTGAGGAAGGAGGAGGTTGTGCAGAAATAGGTGTTGTTCCACTCCGCAACCAAGGCGCAACTCGGATCCGAGTTCCATCCAGGCAAGATTGGGTTGGCGTACGTCGAGAGGTCACCTCGTACTCGCAGGATGACGCTGGACAGAGCGAGGAGGAAAGATAGGCCAATCTGCATGATGGCAAGCGCAGGGAATGTAGCTGTACAGTTCCTAGTCAGACATAAGAGGTCTTTATGTAACAATCATTGTCACTCATTAAATAGGCCATTGAGGTCCGGGATGAAGTCCTTGGAAGGGCTTGCAGCTTCCAGGCCTGCCGGGTCGGGTAAAGGGTGATTATCCGTCGTCGGCCATGGAAGAACCGGCCTGAGCGATCTCCGGACCGGTGTCAGAGGACGACAGGGTGCGGATAGGAACCAGATCCGGGTGCGGGGAAACAGCTGCAGACTACCCCGGATTGCAAGCGCTGCGTGCCTTTTGCCTCGGCCGCTGGTTGCTGCCCTGACATCAGTCACCCACGCTGCTCGAGACCAGCCTGCCGGTCCGGCCGTCTTCGCCAAGTGATCAACCACAGGCTCGCACAGCTTGGAAGTGTCGTAGATACCAAGAATATTGGGCTGTGTATAAAGCTTCTGAACGTCTGCTACATTTCCTCGGTCCAAACAGGCTACAAATAACATGTTGGCCAAGGTTCTTCTTGCCGCTATTTCGGCTCTCAGTACGCTACCTGTTGGTGCTCTGAGCAAGCCAACACAGCTGCCCCTGCTCAAACTTCCATATGGGACGTGGCAGGCGAGCAAGTACAGTCCCGAGAGAGACGTATATTTCCCCTGAGCACCGTCGGCAGCGGGATCTTGTAGCTGACTACCATCCCTCAGTTCTACACATTCGAGAATATCCGCTATGCCACCCCTCCTGTGGGCCCTTCTGCGTTTTGCTAGACCGCAGCCTCCCAAGCTTATAAAAGGTATTCAAGATGGATCGGTCAGCCACATCTGTTACCAGACGCCGGACGAGTCCAATCCTGGCAATCCTACTCCCGATGAAGGTACGCATCTTGCGTCTACCCTCGGCAATCCCGAGGTCTAATATCTACTAGACTGCCTCTTCCTGGATGTTCAGGTGCCGACCGAGGCTTTGAAGAGCAAGAAGGAGGACGCATCCGTGATCTTCGTCATTCATGGCGGTGGGTAAGGGGTGGTCTCGTCGGTAGAGGGTTGACGATATGCTGATCATAATCAGCTTCACCGGAGGATCGAAGACTGGCATCGATGCATCAGGAGTAGTGCGCGGTACAAATGGTAATGCTATTTTGGTGACGATTAACTACAGGGTATGGCCCTTGCCCATGCGTCGACTGTACTGTGCTAACAAAGCCAATCAGCTGGGGGCTTTTGGCTGGCTCGGTGGATCGGAAGCCCGTCAGGCAAAGGCAACTAACCTGGGGCTACACGACCAGCGAGCCGCTCTGGAATGGGTACAGAAATATATCCATCTTGTGGGAGGAAATCCGCGCGACGTTACGGTCTGGGGCCTGTCTGCAGGTGGGGGGTCAATTATCCCGCACATCACCCAATACGGGGGCCGGCGAGATCCCCTCTTTCACAAAGCATTTGTTCAGAGCCCGGGCTGGTTTGCCGAATGGGATCTCCCCGCAGTCGACAGGGGGCTCACCAATTTCACAAGAGCCCTTGGATGTGACACTCGCGCCACTTTCGCCTGCTTGCGCAGCGTGGACGCGAGCCAGATCCATAACGCGACTTCTCTGTTACGCAGAATCGGTCCAATTGAAGATGGCGACTGGCTTCAATCCGATCCTCTCATTGCGCTCAAAGACGGTAAGATACTTCGACTTCATTCCCGACTGAAAGAATGGACCGCAGCTGACATGCAGCGCGCCAGGTGGCTACTGGAAACGCATAGAGTCGGTCATCTCCACCCATGTCCAACACGAGGTACCCTGGTTCCTGGGCCCTATTGAGAGTGATGCCGATTTCCTCTCTGGAATGTTACTCGCCTTTGAAGACAACGCAGCCGTACGCCGAATTGAGAAGCAGTATCCCGCACCCGACGTCGCGCGTTCGCCCTTCACAACGCATGCCGACCGTGCTGCCGCCGTCATATCCGACTATATATTCGTTCGTAACAGCGTGGCGCTGGCCAAGGCGTTCTCCGGCAAAGCCTTTGCTGGTATCTTTTCGAGCCGTGGGGCCCTGCATGCGAATGATTTTGAGATTCCTTACTATTACGAGGGACCGCTGAATCTGACCACCCTCGACCCGAATCTGGCACTGGCCTATCAGTCCTACTTTCACAGTCAGGCACTGACCGGTGATGCCAATGCTCTTAGGAACGTCAGCACCACCCCGGTGTGGCCGCTCTTCCGAGCTACTAACCAGGCCAAGTTCCTGAATGTGACCGATGAAGGCTTCAAAATAGTCAAGGATCCTAGGCTGGTGTCTCTTGTTAGCTTCTGGAATGATATCTTCCTCCATCTCAAAGGGCTCAGCCTCTCGCGCGACAGGCAGTGAGTTTTGGGCATTCACTTTACAAGGCGATAGTGTAGCAATTTCAGTAGCAATGATGATTTAAGAGTGTGCACCGATAACATATCGACCTTCAATGGTCAAGTGTTGGCGTAAAACATGCGAACACCTCCACGCTTACTCTTGTTCACGGTATTTCGTACCGATTGGATAGGAACTAGACAGATATAAGTTGAAGTGCTACCCCTTTGTAAACCACAGTCTCCATGACCCATGCAACTCCATACACCACCCAGTGGATATGTGCTTAGTACGACAAGATCAGGGTACTGGCCTGGAGTCAGCAACCAAAACGACATTGTGGAAAAGGGGCTACGATTGATCTGGAACTCGGGCCATTACTTCTTCTCGTCAAACGCATGGGCCTATACTCACTTCCGGGCCGGTTCTTCTGCTTTGCCGATGTCTTGCCTGTCTGGACCGAATTACCACTGTCTCGCGTGTTCTAGGTTTGGTCCGCAGCCTCGAGGGGTCTGATCCCTCAGCTCCAGCTCCACCTTGCGTATTTGACTGCCAACCCCATGCTTGGCCAGTGTCTGGGCTTTGGTCCACGAGGCGGAGTGGGAATCTTGGAATGCTTCTCGTTTCATCATTATTGCCGCCCCTTTTCACTGCAGGGTTTTCATGTCTCGAAACTCGGGATTGCAAAGGGGCGGCCTCTCACCAGAGCCGCCTTGGTACTTCTAACAAATGCATACCGGGCCTTAAAGGCAGGCAGTCCCACAGTCACCCCGGATTGCCCAGTTTCCTCGCGCTCCCGTCACTCCACCCATCATCCTCCGACCCAGACGTCACAGGATACCACGGAGTGACTGGGCGCTAGAATGGATCCGTTTCTGGTAATTCAAAGTGTGCTCCTCATTCTCGTCACCGTCTTTATGATGCTGCGCATCTACAGTCGCTGGTGGCTAATGCGGGCTCTCGCCATGGACGATGCACTGGGGGCTTTTGGTTGGGTATGGTACTCGCCATTCTCCCACACGGCAATGCAGCTCACACGGTCTCTGCAGACGATCTACAACGCGCGTGCCATTGCATACTACCTGATTCTGGCGACCATCAAGAGGGAGGAGGAACCGCAGAGGCTTATCGTGAGTTTGTTTGTCCGGCTGGTCGACTGGATCTGGGCTAAGAAAAACGCGATAGATGGGAACGTGGCTCATGATCCTGCTTTACTCGGTGGGCACGTGTGCAATCAAGCTGTCGTTTGCAGCAACTCTTTACCGCATCGTACAACACACAACGACGAGCAGGAGCATTGTAGTAATTGCCGGTGCAACCCTCATCGTGACAATTCCCCAGTTCGCGACGACTCTTTTCCACTGCCGCCCAGTCAGTGCTCTCTGGACGGGGCCCACGCCTGAAAACAATTTTCAGCGTCATTGCAACCCAGATGCGCTCTTCCAAGGCAGCATTCTGGTCCATAGTGTCATGATCCTAGTGGCAGACGTGTCTCTGGGACTCGTGATTCCAATCCTTCTGCTGCGAAAAACCCAGATGCCGTTGGCGATCAAGATCTCGGCCGGCCTCACGATTGGGGTGGGATCATTGTACGTGACAGGAGCACCCCTTTGCTGCACTGCAGAGCCAATGACTAACCTCTGATTGGTAGAGCGAGTGTTGCGACGGTGGCCCGGGTGGTGTACACCACTCTGCTCCTTATGGGCGATGCCGTGTTGGACCCGCTCGTCCTTTGGATGGACATTGAATTTGCGGTTAGCATCATCGGAACGGCCGCAACTACGCTGAAGCCTCTGCTGTACAAGACGGGGATCTTGGCCCAGACCGGGTTCAGCGCCGACCCGGACAGTGGCGTGGCGTATCCGGCACGCAACCTGCACATCCAGGTTGAGGAGGAGGTGGCGATCTGGAGCGAGGCAATGGCCGAGGGAATCGCGCTCCAGGAGCGGCCCAAGTGGGAAGCAGGAAGCGAGCAAGAGCGGGGTTGAGTTTGGAAATAGACAAGGAATAGCAAAAGACGAGCATGAGCAGTTGTCGTCCGGGCCGGACCTCCCGGACGCTCCAGCCACGCGAACCGGGCGACCGGCCGTTTATCAGGAGCCAGAATTCCCCAGATTATTCTCCAGATCTTCGTTATCAGAGCAACCACAATGAACAGCACTGCGATCCAGGTAGGCGAGGTAGGGAAGCCCGTCATCGAGCACGACGAAACCCCCAAAGGTGCGCCCGTGTCCGAAGCGGAGATCGGACGCTCAATGGGCCTGTCCGACGAGAACCAGCAGCGCATCAAGCGCCGCATTGACCGGCGGCTGATCCCCATCGTCGGCCTGATGTACTGCGTCTCGCTTGTCGACCGGACCAACGTCGCCGCCGCCAGTGTCGCCGGGATGATCGAGGATCTGAGATTGATCGGCAACCGTTATGTATGCGTTGGCTGTCGCTGCTGCTTTACCGTGCTAACGGCTGTTCTGGAACATTAGTCGGTGATTGTCCTGGTCTTCTTCACCACGTACGTCGTCTTCCAGCCTCCATCCACCGTCCTCGTCCGCTGGCTGGGCCCCCGCATCCACCTGGGCGGCATCACCTTCCTCTGGGGAGTCGTCATGATCGGCATGGGCTTCACCAAGAAGTGGGACCAGCTGGCCGCCCTCCGTGTGGTTCTTGGTCTGTTCGAAGCGGGATTTTTCCCAAGCTGCGTCTATCTCCTCAGCACTTGGTATACTAGATGTATGTGGTTAGCACGTCTTTCCTCATGGGGGGTTTTGTATCTGGAATTTTCGCTGACCCCGGTCATGACTTCTCAGACGAGATGGGCAAGCGTTATGGATTATTCTACGCCTTTGGAGCAGTTGCTGGCGCGCTGGCTGGCCTCATGGCATACGGGGTAGAGGCTTCACGAGACCATTATCGTATGAGAGACTGACGTCGTTGTCCTACAGCTCGTTCATCTTGATGGGGTCAGAGGCATGGGAGGCTGGCGGTGGCTTTTCATCGTCGAGGGCATTCTCACGTGTGTCATTGCGATGGCCGGATACATCCTTCTCGTCGACTTTCCGGACTCGGAGAGGAACAATTGGAAGTTTCTCTCGGCCCATGAGCGCGCCTGGGTGGTGGCGCGAGTCAACGTGGACCGCGGGGATGCCAACGCGGCCAGGTTCTCGATCAAGCTGTTTGCCCAGCAAGCGTTGGACTTCAAGCTCTGGGTGTTTGGGCTGCTCTTCTTCTGTACCTCTACCCAGGGATATGCCCTCTCCTTCTTCACTCCGATCATCCTGACGGCGGGCATGGGGTTCGACGCCACAGCGACACAGCTGCTGCAGATTACCCCGATGCTCTGGGCTGCCTGCTGCATGTTTTTTATCGGCTGGGTGGGCGATAAATGGAGGATCCGGGGCCCACTCATTCTCTTCAACATGTCTGTAGCGATACTTGGTTTGGCCTTGATTGGATTCCACGACGTCGTCGGCGTGCGCTTCCTGGGGCTCTTCCTGGCGGGCGGCGGCATCAACAGCAACATTCCGCTGCTGATGGCGTATCAGGCCAACAACATCCGTGGCCAGTGGAAGCGTGCCTGCGCTAGTGCAATTTTTGTTGGCTTCGGAGGTGTTGGTGGCATAGCTGGGAGTTTGGTCTTCCGGTAGGTCCTCTTACTCCCCCGCTACAGTCGATTCTCTGGGTATGTTTCGGCTGACACCCTCCCTCCAAGTCCATCCGATGCTCCGCTGTTTCGACCGGGTCTCTGGGCATGCATTGCATGCTGCCTCGCAAGCATTACCATGGTCGCCCTGCTCAGCGCCTATTTCTGGTACATGAACCGCCGTGCCGATCGCGGGGAGATTGTGCTCGAGGATGAGGAGGATTCAGAGGTATGCGCTGCGACTACTCGCTCATACGTAGGAGATGAGACTGACAATCGAACCCAGGTTGCTGATGAAGCGAGATTGACCTTTCGATATACGTATTAAGTTCGTGGCCATTATGTTGTGTCGGAATTGTGTTTCATGCGCCTCAAGTGCAAGGCCCGAGGGGGCAGGCAAGTGCCAGTACAGGCTCAAGAGGAACGAGATACTCGCACCCGGATATAGTTGACTTTGAACCTTACCCTAGTCCTGTAACTTGCCCGAGCTGGCTAATAGGGCGAGCCCTGCTTTTCATGTATTGAATAACAGTGACTACGATTCAAAGAACAAGGGGGATATTACGCTCTTCGCATTTAATGTGGCTACCATTTACATCTCCATTGCTCCAACATCTGATTGCATAAGATGTAGGTTGCTAATGGTGGGGCATATATCCTGACGAAGTGAGTTCCGGAATAAGTCTATATACCGCGGAGCCTGCGTTGACCTGCAAGCTTGTATGAAATATACAGGATATCACATGAGCTGGCTATCCTACTTCCCAATCTTCAAGTCCCCGGTCAGAGGGAGCTTCCGGCTGCTGGAACCGACGTAGATCTTGTACTCGCCGTTCTGTAACCGCCACGTCTGCACCACTGGATCCCACACACTCAGGTCTCTTCGAGTCAACCTGAATGTTACCTTTTCTACCTTGCCCGCGCGGATGGTAGGTTTCTGGAATCCGCGGAGCTGTTTGACGGGGCCGCCGGGTATGCCAACGTACAGCTGGGCTGCTTCGGCGCCGGTTAGAGAACCAGTATTCTTGATCTCGGCCGCCACGGTCGCGACCACGTCCCAGAGGTCAGACTGGCCTCCAGACACAATCGGACCCTCTGGGTACTGCTTGGGGCGGCGCTGCTCGGCCCGTATCTTGAGCTTCTGATACTGGAAGGTGGTGTAACTCAGGCCGAATCCGAACTCATATCGGGGTTGAATTCCATCTCGGTCGAAATGGCGGTAGTCAATGTAGACGCCCTCGGAGAAATAGCTCTGAGGAAAGTCAACAAAGTCACCGTGTGGGAGATCGGGGAGGAGCAAGTCGCCATAGTCAGACTCATTTTTGGCCAAAGTGTACGGAAGCTTGCCAGAAAAGTTGACTTGTCCATAAAGGAGAGATACCAGGGCTTTGCCGGTGTCCTGCCCGGGGAGATGGGCAAAAACAACTGCAGTGACGTTGGGATGGTCGATCCATGGGTCCACCATGCGCGGGCCCGCGTTGTGGAGGATCACAATCGTATTGGAGCACTTTCGAGCCACGTTGGAGATTAGTGCATCCGTGTAGTCGTCTCTTAGGGCTCGACGATCCATAGCCTCGGAAGCTGCTGCGTTACCAAAGACAAGGCAAGCATCACTGACCCCTGAAACAATGGGGTCGGAGGAATGGAAGTCCCAGTACAGCTGTGTGTTGTCTTCATCCGCCTGGACCATGAGGGCATCAAACGGTGAAAGGAATGTGGACAGCGAGGTTGCGCCAGATCCACCGCCATGGACAATCGTGCCGTTGTAGGCCGTCGTGGGTAGAGTGTGAGCCCGGCCCTCTCCCGCAGATAAGATACCCTCGACAAGCTCGCTGCTGTTGCCAGACTGGAACCCCCACGCCCAAGCAGAGGGACCGTCGGCTGCAACCATGTTCCGGTCTGGGGCCTTTGCAGAGTAGCCCAGGATCGAGAGCAGTTTAGGCTTCTTAAGCGGTAGAACCCCCTGTGTGTTCTTTAGCAGGACATGCCCTTCAACGGCGGACTGCAAGAGTATCGGTCTGTCTAAGGTTTTGCGTCCCTCAACGATCGCATGGGGTAGTCCAAGGTTCTTTGCCAGTCCAAAGCCAGGTTCTGGAATTGTCGAGCCCTGGCCCAATTGAAACCACGATGCAAGGATCCTTTTAATACAGTCAGCTCTACCCTGAGGCTCCGGACTGAGGTAGCATACCGCACGACCATATCATCTACCCTCGACTCTGGGACAGAACCATTGTGCACAGACTCTACAAGGCTCGGTCCCCAGAAGTCGTATGGGACTGGCATGGCCATGTCCAGGCCAGCTAGTGCGGATCCAACGCCCGAATGTTGAGCATTCCAATCTGTCACGACAAACCCCTGATTTTTGAGTTAATATGTGCACACAGAGGCAGAGAACAGTAGGAATACCTGGAAGCCGAGTTCCGTCTTCAGGATACCGTTCAGGGTCTTGCTATTCTGGCACCCGTACGAGTTGTTGATCCGCTGGTACGAGCACATGATACTGCCGGTGCCAGCAAGCAGCGCATCTTGGAAGGGCCTGCAAGGCAGCTTGTCAGTCTTGATCCGATCGCACAGGCGAGGGTAACCAACCAAAGATAGAGCTCGTGCATCGTCACGTCGTCAATATTGGATGAAACGGCAGCGGTGAAGTTGGAACCGCCGCGGTACGACTCTTGCTCGTTGGCGATATAATGCTGCAAATGTTGGCCTCGCTCTCACGGGGCCTGGTCTCTGGTCAACCTACCTTGGTTGTTGCTACCACCCCGGCCTTCTGGGTTCCGAGCACGGTTTCCTTGACCAAGATGCCGGAAAGATACGGGTCGACCGAATAACCTAGACAGGTGTGAGATTGTCATAAAGACTCAGACGCCGAGTGGAATGTGTTTACCTTCCCAGTTCCGTCCGCCAGTCACAACACGGCCCAATGGCCCGACTGAGGGTCCAAGCATGACATTGACCCCTTTTCGCCGAAACTCTCCCCCCTGGGCTAGAGCCTTTTTGTATGCGAGGTCGCTGTTCCAACTGCATACTGTCAGTACCTGCGACATGGGAACGGGGCCATGGTTTGTGATTCCGTACGAGGCGCCAATATGAATGTTGCTTGGCCAGGAGTGAACAAAATCTGTATTATGTACGCCATGTCCAGCATCCTGGAGGCAGAGACCGGGGAAATCTACACGCTCGATTGCGGCGATCATTCCTGCACAGCCGGTGGTTGAAGGATAGCCGGCCGTCAAATTGACCTGCCACTGGTTAGCCCCCAATACCGAGCAATAACACCATAGACATGGCACCTTTTCGCCCAGAGTCAGTTGAGAGACCAACTTCTGTGCCTTCTGTATGGCCGCTCGCCAGTGTCCAAGGGCCTTTACCTCAGCTACGCGGGAGGAATTAGAGAGTGTACACTAAACAAGGAAGTGAGAGGGATCGCACGAGCAGGGTATACGGGAGGCGACTGGCCGTAAAAGGTCGTGTCATCGGTGACCTTCTGAGAAGCAGCCCTGCCAATGGCGAGAGAAGCGACAAGGAGCGCCAGACTACCACGCAACATGCTGGAGGAGTTTCGCGGAATAAACGACCATGTACAACTGACAACGTGGTCGGCCACGACGTACGCTTTATCTTCGCGAGGCACTCCCGTCTCCACCACATTACATTCGAGATGAACAAACTGCCTGCTTCTACGGAAAACTGGGGAAGCCGGCCCGGCCGGTCGTCAATGATCTACACGAACCGTCGGGTGAGGGACCATCTCCAACCGAGGTCGAATTGGATGTTTCCCCGGAATCAAGACTCGGACCTGCCTTGGACTGGGGTAACCGGGCGTAAGCGAGCCGTATCCAGATTTCTGAGGGAACGGCCGGCCTGAAGACAACGGTTCACTGCCCTGGAACTTGGGAACTCCTAAAGTACAAAGCGGAGACTGGAGTTGTTGCAATATCTTAACAGGAAGCACAAAATATACATTGAGTATAGAAATGGGAGGGGAGTCTCCTCCATCCACAGATTTCACCAGTCAGCAAAAAAAAAAAAGACCAAATCAGGCAGCACTTCAACCGCTACCGTTCCCTAACGAACAAGATGGCTGTTAAAACCAATTCGACAGGGAACTGATGCAAAAAGAGCCCTGTCAATCTCTACCTGTTCACAGTTCCTCAAGGGGATCATTTCTAAACACAGGCTCGTAACGATTGTCGAGTGGCAGATTGGCCAAGGTTGAGTCTGATACCAACGTTAGAGCCGGGTCTGGATTGCTGGTAAATGATAACTGACCTTTAGGATCGTACAAAGGCCACCCGTATTCTCTCAGCCCATCATGCGGGTCGTGGGCAAATGCTGCCCAGGCGCCTGAAAAGATCAGTTGGCTGCATTCTCCCCATGTCTAAAGAGACTTACCTTGGAGATATTTGCTCGCCAACAGCTGGTCGCGCGAGGTGGGTTGCGCGAGGTGGTATGTACCGAAGACCAAGGGCAGCTCACCTGCATGATTCGTCAGCAGCTAATACTCTCGTTTCTGGAAATGTACGTGCTCGAATGGTAGGCCCCGAGCCATGGAACAGGACTGAAATTGGTCCAATTTCCATGGTACAGATATCTCCAGCTGGGGGTATTGTGATCTCGACGAGTTCTGGGCACATCTATGTTTCTATGCCATGGATAGCTGGGAAAGGGGGTTTGTACCGCGCTGCGATGCCAGCTGGACACGCAAACAGAGCTGCCGTTGAGGCTTGTGCCGTGACTTTATCAGGGCCAGGCCCATCGAGTGGGGCCGTGAAGCTCTCCTGTGCGTTGCTGCCGACCAGAATTGGCTGTTGCACGGTAGGTCAGCTTCGATGATAATCTCATGAGTTTCTGCCCCGAATGCACGTACAACTTTCACCTGTTTACCCAGTTCAGCACGGTGTGAGTAGTTGGAAAAGACCGTGATATTGTCCTGCACGGGGACGAAGAGCTGCAGAGCCGCCGCCTGCAAAACATCACGAACTGCAAGTTTTCGCATACATTTCAGGTTTCGAGCAGGATCGCGCTGGGTACAGCCGAGTGTTTCGGAAACATTCTGCCAGCCCAAGTGCGTAAAGTCGCTGCTGCTGAACAGGGTGGCGGTGCCAGACTGCAAAACGATCCCATGCACGAGAGGGTCCTCAGTATACTGGCCAGAATGAGCATTGCTCGCCGGGGATTGAATAGGCGTGTACGTACACTATATGCGTACATGTCGGCTGAGATTGCCCCAGCAGACTGACCAACGAGGGTAATGCGTTTAGGATCCCCACCAAATCGGGAAATGTTGTCTCGCACCCACTCGACAGCGAGTCTCTATTTTTTTTTCAATTGACATGAATGGCCGACTCCGAGGGTCACAGACAAACTGACCTGATCAAAAAGCCCAACATTTTGCTGGCCATCGGCCAACCCAGGAGCGTTGGGGTATCCAAATATACCCAGCCGATAACTGCGTGCATTAGAATTGATCGGTACCCTCGAGGATGGAGCCATAAACTTGAGAGTGACGATGATCACATTGTCATTGTCACGAACGAAGGGAGCACCGTTATAGAAAGGGACTGCAGATGTTCCACTAACAAAGGCGCCACCATGAATGAACACAAGTACAGCTGCCTTCTACGACGTTCCAACCAAGCTGGCATGCCTGCGTGACGTTGCCCATATATTCAAAGACAGGCAATCCTCGGAAATGTAGTCTGGGTACGGTGGGCTATACGGCAAGACACTATAAATGTCATTGTCGTTGGGGCTGTAGAGCAGCGGGCAGCTGGGGCCAAATTCGTGGCCATCCAGACGGGATTTGGGGGACTTCTGTGGGACTGGCGGTACCCATCGCCGACTTCCAACTGGGGGTTCTGCGTAGGGAATGCCGAGAAATGCACGAACTGTCTTAGTCGAGGAGTCGTTGTAGAAACCCTGAAAAGTGCCGCTGGTCGTGCTCACAGTCAGCTCAGAGGCCCAGGCGGCAAGCGGCAAGAGTGAGGCCACAAGAAGCTTCATGATGATGTTTCTTGGCTACAGGCTGCGGAGCAATTGTGCGAGAGTGCCTCTAAAGGGCCTTGGGCAAGGGAGACGGCTTGGTCGACACATTGCGTCACAGCCGGTAAAGTCTTGCCGGTTTAAACTTGGGCCGCTGGAAGGGAAGCAATCCTGGGCCGAGGAGAGGCGGAGCTGCAGAGGCGAGAATCCCCGCAGCTTCAGGCTCGTGCGCTGCCCATCGCGCTCAACGCCCCGGAGCCAGCCTGTGTCCGGGCCGTTAGGGCGGCACACGTACCGGGAAGCACAGCATGGGGGGGACAGAGACAGCTCGTTGTACAATGACATCAAAGATATACGGGCTGTTCTTAAAAGGCTTCAGGTTCCTTTTCTACCTTGACCTTTTGCGGTTCACGAATTTCATCTTTACTAGTCCAAGACGCAATGTATCTGAGGACCTCACTTTTACTGCCCCTTGTGGCGATAGTTCACCCCATCACAGCCTCTCCAAGCGCAAGCCCACATGGGCGCAAATGCAAAGACATTCGTCCACCAACCGTCTCAGGCGCTGAAGTTGTTTCCATTTCGACGGCCGAGCTTCAGCGTGGCAAGGTGTGTTCCGTAAACGTGACTCTGACTCACCCGGGCGTGGACGACGAGGTGAAGGTCTGGGTCTGGCTTCCGGCAGCCAAGGAGTGGAACGGGCGCTTCCAGGGCGTGGGTGGAGGGGGGTGGACTGCAGGACAGGGCGAAGTCGACCTCGTGGTGCCTGTGAGCCAGGGGTATGCTGCGGGCTCGACCGACGCCGGCGGCCAGGACTTCTTCCCAAAAGGGGCAGACGGGCCTAACCTTGGTCTGCTGAACGATTTTGCATCGCGATCCTTGCATGAGATGACGCTTGTTGGCAAGCAGCTGGCAAAGAGTCTATACGGACGGGAGCCTCATCATTCGTACTGGAACGGATGTTCGACCGGAGGCCGCCAGGGCCATATCCTGGCCCAGAAATACCCAACCGACTATGATGGCATTCTTGGAGCAGCTCCCGCGCTGTATTGGCCGAGTTTCAATCTTGCGCTCTGGTGGCCTGACTTTGTGATGAATTATATCGGTCTTCTCCCGAGCCAATGCGAGCTGGCAGTGTTCCAAAAGGCAGTGATTGACAAATGCGACGAGCTGGACGGAGTCAAGGATGGGGTCATCAGCAACCTGGAGGCCTGCAAATTCGATCCCCACTCCGTGGTCGGCACAGAGGTCGAATGTTACGGCAAGCAGATCACCATCTCCGACCGGGTCGCGGAGATTGTCAGACTGGTGCATCAGGGGCCTCGGTCTCCGTCAGGCTTCCAGCTTTGGGATGGCTACGACTATGGTGCAAATTACGACTTCATACTGCGGACCCTGACCGACGATGACGGCGAGACCACATTGTTCGAGGAGCCCTCGTTGGGCACGTGGATTCGCGTCTTCTTGAAGAAAGATCCTGAATTTGACCTCAAGTCGATCAAGACCCTGGACGAAGTGACGGAGCTCTTTGCATCTGCACACTCCGAGTACGGGGGGATGATCGGGACCGATGACCCTGACCTCTCAGCCTTTCGTAACCACGGAGGCAAGCTGCTGAGCTGGCACGGCCTTGGGGACAATCTGATCATGGCAAACAACTCCCTTCGCTACCGACAGCAGGTTGAACAGGTCATGGGCGGCAACAATCGTGTCAACGAGTTCTATCGTCTCTTCCTGGCCCCCGGAGTCGGGCATTGCGCTGTGGGCTATGGCCCCGTTCCCACATCGCCCCTTGACACTCTTGTCGATTGGGTTGAGAAGAACAAGGTCCCCAAGACGTTGGGTGCTAACTTTACGGATAGCGAGGGGCACGAGGTGAAACGGAATCTCTGCCCCTGGCCGCTGGTCTCCAAGTACAAGGGCAAGGGCGATATTCGCTCGGCGGGAAGTTACTCGTGCGAAACAAGCTACTAGGGGAGATGCATGTATATGTCTCGCTGGTGCGCGGTTGGACCTGGCTGGGGTGTAGTCTCGCTCTCATATATTTCATAGCCCACAATTTCACTATGCGATTCCTCTAACTGCCCCAATCGGTATCAGATCTAACCTCCATTCCAGCGCTTGCGGTTCTCTGAAGGAGCAGCGGTGGGGTCAATCAGTTCGATCAGGTTAACCATGGGTGAGCCGGCGCCTGGAAGGTGTATATTGGCTACCCTGACCTGGGGAGATGTGATATATATCTTGTCAACTACGGATGAAAGGTCAGAGACAGTTGCAAGTCACTCATTCATTGCAAAGGATATCTACCCCCCTTTGCACACTACTCTACATAGCCGAAGACTCTGGGAAACTTGTGGCCATCTAGCCCAGTACGAAACCTCGTTACTGCTTGGTGGGTGAAGCAAGGTTCTTGAAAAGCGCACAACGCACCTGCTGATCCCAAAACCCGCTCCATCACAGTGTTGTTGGTCTCTATCTTCAGCCTTTCGTGAGCGACACGCCATGGCTGCCAAACTTGTGCCGTCTCGTGTTTGAGCCCATTCGGATCCAGCTCCCGCACGAAGCTGATAAAGTAGTTCCTCACGATAGGGATTATGGGAGCATTTGTGTCCAGCAGGCTGGGGAAACCGATTGAGCCACCATAGTCGAGCCCGAAGGTGGCAGTCGTCTCCACGGCATGCGGAACCCCCCACCCCATAGCCAGTGACGTTGGGTCTTGTACGTCGTAGCGATAGTTCCAGGAATGGGTAGAGCCTCGCAGGGAAGCACTACGCGTCATCTCGAGTCCCGGACAAGTGAAGGATATATCCGTGAGTATCGCAGAGGCCGTGGGAAAATATGCGTGCCTGGGCACTGGGGGGAACCGCGGGTACGCTTTACTGATGGATTTCAACTGGGCCGGCCTCAACGTTGGGTAGAGGCTCTTTGTAAACTGCGTCACCTCATCTAGGGACGTCGTGTTGTACGCAAACGCGGAGCCTTCGTCAGTGACTCCTCCCACTATCAGCGGAACTCGGATGAATGTTCCATCTTCGAATGCAGTGTAGAGCCGGCTCCGGATGAGATCCCCGTCAATGACGGGCACCCAGACAAAAGTTGCAATATACGTTTCTGCAGCCGGCGAGCCCGTTGGAGCAAACACTGACGCCTGGACTGCTGCTGCATCCGCCGATCGCAGGCACGCTACGGCAGAGCATTCCACTTGGTTCAGTAGCCGGTCCATGTACACATTAGACTCGCGAATAGTTCTCTGGATACCAAAGTATGGGCTCTAAGAGATCACCCCCACAAAGAGGCCATCGCTGCGTCCTCCATGGGCTGTGAGGTGATACGCCACGGAACCAGCTCCGGCCGATGCGCCGCCGATCACGACATGATCCGGGTCGCCGCCAAACTACGACGGGTCAGATGTGGGTAAGAAGAGGACTGCATTCTACGTACCCTGCGGATATGCCTCTGGACCCATTCCAATGCTTTTCGTTGGTCCAAAAGACCCACGTTGTGGTCGCCGTGCTTTCGGAGGGTATCGCCAGCGAGGAAGCCCAGCGCCCCAACACGGTAATTGAAGTTGACGAGGACAATCTGGCCCCCAGACTCGCTCACCACCCTGGTCCCGTTGTAGTTTGCATTGGCATTCTCCGTGTATCCCCCTCCCTGGATATACACCCACAGAGGCAGCCTGGATGTCCTGCTTGAGCCGGATGGGCTAAACACATTGATGAACAGGCAATCTTCCGCCTGGGATTCTGCAACATTCTGATTGCCACCGATGCACACCGGGCCAAACTACTGCGGTCAGCAAGGTAGGTATTCCGGCTCCGGTGTGTGATTCTCTTACCTTGGATGCATCTTGGACCTCGGTACGGTGGATTGGGTCTCGAGGAGCCCTGAATCGAAGATTTTCAAGGGGAGGAGCGACCCATAAACTGGTCTACCTCTCCTGCGACCTGGATTCCCCGGTATTTGGAGTAGCCCAGATCAACCAGGGGTCTACCTTGCACGTTTTGTCCAAGGGCCCCAAGGACGTAAAACGCCCAGGAGGAAAGGAGGGGTGACAGACGCATGGCAGCAGCTACTGATAGTGATTTTCCGTGGAGAGAATGTCAATTCCTTGGCTGGTGCTCCGGATTGATTCTGAGGTAGAAGAGCGCAACGTCGATCCGAGGCGATTGGCATATTCCGGCCCGGACACGCAGCCAGTGCATTTTCCGAGGCGATGCGTCGGATCGTGTGTAGCATGCGGGGAAGGAGTTTGATTCTGGACGCTGCTGAAGACTGTGGGGAATTCTGGGGAGACGCAGGCAAGCTAATAAGGGCCACCGGTCGCTTTGCTCTCTTTCCATTTCTTTCTCCAGACTCTTCCAGCTACACCTTTTGACGATGCGGTTTCTCATCTCGTGCAGTGTAATACTCGCTTCAGTTGGAGTGGCCCGTGGCGCTGTCAAATGTGGCAAGCTCCAGCAACCAGATGTGCCTGGCGCCGAAATCGTCACTTTTTCCTCGAGCGCGCTCTACAATGTCAGTGGATTGTCGTTTGATTCCAGCGCCGGAAAGATCAGCCTCGTGTCCGACCTGGATGTCTGTGCCGTGAATATCACGCTCACCCACCCAGGGGTCGGCGACACGGTCGGATTCCGGCTCTGGCTCCCTCTCCGAAACTGGAATCATCGTTTCGTGGCTCTGGGAGGAGGAGGATACGCTGCCGGGACAGGCGGCGTGGTGACTGACTTTGGCATCCATGCCCAAAGAGGCTTTGTGGTTGGGACGACTGATGGGGGCAACCTGTTGGACGCGAGCGGTTCCCTCACCGACGAGATGGTCATGGAGGATGGCACCGTCGACTTGGGCCGCTTGACCGATTTTTCGTCCCGCGCCCTCCATGAGCTGGCGGTCGTGGCCAAGGCCGTCACTCGCAGCTTCTACGGGGCACAACCCAGGTACTCGTATTGGACTGGATGCTCTACCGGGGGCCGGCAAGGGTACCAGATGGCCCAGCAGTTTCCAGGCGACTTCAACGGCATCCTTGCCAATGCCCCTGCCCTCAACTATCCCAGCCTCCTGCTCAACCTTGGCTGGCCCGAATTCACCATGAGGAGGCTGAATCATACAGTCTCTCAGTGCGTCCTCAATGCCTTTGTGCAATCAGCCGTTCAGGCGTGTGATGGTCTTGATGGTGTGCTTGACGGGGTTATCGCCAACACTGGCGCCTGCAAGTTCGATCCTCGATCAATCGTGGGCCAGCAGGTACAGTGCACCGCTGGCCAGGAGACCGTCATTGCCCGAGATGCCCAAGTGGTTTCACTCATTATGGAGGGACCAAAGTCGCCTCGAGGCACCCCGCTCTTCTACCCTTCTGAGTGGGGGATGGACTTTACCTTTGTTGTGCCTCCCGAGTCCGCCGCATCTCCGACGCGTCTTTGGGATGACTGGGTGTCGATTCTGATCAACAAAGACCCCTCTTACGACATCAGCACCTATAGGGAGCTGGATCAGCTGGTGGACTTTTTCGCCATTTCGTACCGCGAGTACGACGGCATAATTGGCACCAGCAATGTCGATCTAGGCGCGTTTCGCGACAAAGGCGGCAAGCTGTTGACCTGGCATGGACTGGCCGACGGGGCGATCCCACCTGCCAATACGGTCGACTATCGGCACAAGGTCGAGCGTGTCATGGGCGGTAGTGCGCGTGTCAATGAGTTTTACCGTCTCTTTCTCGCGCCTGGAGTCGCCCACTGCTTTGGCGGGCCTGGTGCATTCCCCGCCGATGCGTTTAATGCCCTGATCAAATGGGTCGAAAAGGGGGAACCACCTTTGGAGCTCCATGGCACTGCCACACCTGACCGTAAGCGAAAGATGTGTCTCTATCCGCTCGTTGCGCAGTACAACGGTCACGGTGACCCAGATGACGCTGCCAGCTACACGTGTGCTCAGGGATATGGTGCGGCTGTCGAGCAGTGATCCTGAGAGTACTTCTGGTTTTCTTGCAGTAGTCCAGATGTCTAGGTATCATGTTTATATAAATGCAGTAATTAGGCCACCATAGGGTAGCTCTCTTTGTTCTTCCTTTGTACAGAATAGGAATCTATTCCCTGCCAGCCTGATACTGCCTTGTTTTGATCTCTTAGATCACGGCCAATGTGAACCAGGAGTTGCCAAAGCCGAGCTGCACTACGCGACACGAGAGCTGATCGCAGTCGAATCTGCTCGCATCTGCTCGCGTAAGCCTCTTTATGTACCGGCTCGCTCGGACCAACCGTGACAGCCCCTCTCTATAAGTTCCGCATCGGCGGCGCGATAACCGGGCAAAAGTCTTTTGCAACTTCTTCTCCCAGCAGGGACAATGTGGTTCAATCCTTGCAGCCTCGCCCTAAATTGCCCTTTGTGGCTCCTGTGTTTTAGCTATGCCGAGTCGACACAGACGCAAGACCGATGCCATCCAGGCCGCGAGCGCATCAGCCTCAATACAGACTGGAGGTTTTCTCGCTTTGAATCAATTCCAGATGGGGTCACCTATGCCCATCGCCCGGGCCTGCCGGATACGGCGGGCACAGAAGTCTTGAAGCCCTGGATCCTGCCTTCTGCCAACGAGTTTATCAACGATCCAAGCGAACAGTACCAGCGACCGGCAGAGGCGCCGCTAGTCAACATCTCCCTTGTGCAAAAGTCCTCTGACGATCGTGCCTGGGAACGCGTTCAACTTCCGCACGACTGGGCGATTAAAGGGCCCTTTTACACCGGTGAGGATGTTCCTGTCAGCGGACCCATGGGGCGACTCCCCATTCATGGCGTGGGATGGTACCGTCGGACATTGGCCAAGTCGCGGCAGGACCAGGGACGATGCATCTTTCTGGATATCGAGGGGGCCATGTCGTACGCAATGGTGTGGCTGAATGGACACCTGGTCGGCGGTTGGCCCTATGGATACAGCTCGTTCCGCCTGGACTTGACCCCCTATTTGCACCTGGGCGACGACAACCAACTGGCAATTCGGATCGAGAATCCAACCAATTCATCGCGGTGGTATCCCGGGGCGGGTCTCTATCGGAACGTCTGGCTCACCAAGGTCGACCAGACTCATGTCGCCCAGGACGGCGCCTTTGTGACCGCGCGGTCAGTGTCTACCAAGTCGGCAACTGTCGACATTTCGGTCACCATCCAGCACACCGTACGAGCTCATCGGCGAGTCCAGGTTACCACCGACGTGCATCATATTGATCCCTCTACGGGACGAATCGGTACCAGAGTAGGCATTTTCCCATCTACGACCGTCAATCTCCTAGAAGTCTCCAAGAATCAGATCAACAGCACCTTCCAGATTCGCCGTCCAAAGTTATGGGGGCCGTCGCCAGGGCAGAATCCTCACCTGTACCGAGCCATCACCCGCTTGTTCAGCGATAAGAGGATCATCGATACGTACGAGACGCAGTTCGGCATCCGATCTCTGGCCTTTGACAGCGACAAGGGCCTGCTAGTCAACGGCCAACTGACCAAGATCCAAGGCGTCAATCAGCATCATGATCTAGGTGCATTAGGAACAGCATTTAATCGTCGTGCCGCAGAGCGACAGCTGCAACTGCTTCAGGAGCTTGGCTGTAATGGTATTCGCATGGCCCACAATCCTCCAGCGCCCGAGCTACTGGACCTGACAGACCGCATGGGGTTTCTGGTTGTAAACGAGATCTTTGATGTCTGGAACGTGAGAAAAACCGAAGCCGATTCCTCTCTGATCTTTGCACACTGGCACGAACCCGACCTCAGAGCGTTCATCCGACGGGATCGAACCACCCCTCGGTGATCGCCTGGAGTTTTGGCAACGAAGTCGAGGAGCAGACATCGGACCAAGGTGCCGTCCTCGCCCGCAGGCTGCATCGGATTGCTAAGCAGGAAGACCCTACAAGACCAGCAGGGCAGTCGTTGCATGCGGCAAAGCCGTGGGCGCCCATAGTTCAGGTGCAGGACGCCATCAACCTCAACTACCAGGGGGAGGGGACATTCGACGGCCAGGCATATTCGTACCTGCCCCCTCACTTCCGCAAGCCGCCTCAGTATCCAGAATTTCACAAGGCTCATCCCGACAAGCTTATCTGGGGTAGCGAGACAGCCGCGACCCTGAGTTCTCGCGGCACGTATTTCTTCCCTGTGACAAGTGAGATGGCTGCGCCACTAAATGAGACGGATGTGGGGAATGCTACCAGTCTCCAGGTGAGTGCATATAAGCTCTACACCATGTATGGAGGAGCCTCGCCCGACAAGGTCTTTATGGAACAGGACCGTAACCCGTATGTTGCTGGTGAGTTTGTCTGGTCAGGCTGGGACTACTTGGGTGAGACTTATCTCTACCCTGCTGCCCGAAGCGCATGGTTTGGAATTATCGACATCGCCGGCTTCAAGAAGGACCGATTCTACCTGTACCAGTCACGCTGGCGCCCTGATCTTAGCATGGCGCATATTCTTCCCCACTGGACGTGGCCTGACCGGGTAGGCAAGCTCACGCCGGTGCACGTGTTCTCAGCAGCAGATGAGGCGGAGCTGTTTCTGAATGGAAGATCGCTGGGGAGGAAGCAGAGGGGTCCGTTTGAGTATCGATTCCGGTGGGATGATGCTGTCTATCAACCAGGCAGACTGCGTGTTGTCACATATAAGAACGGTCGGGAATGGGCCACCAACTCTGTAAAGACAGCGGGACCAGCGACAAGGCTCCATCTCACTGCCGACGGATCGACCCTGGCGGGTGATGGGGAGGAACTGGTTTTCATCACCGCCGATGTGCTTGACAGCGCAGGGACTCTTGTGCCCGAGGGAGATTCCTTAATCAGCTTCTCCATTTCCGGGCCAGGAGAAATCGTCGCCACCGACAACGGGGATCAGGGTGACCTGACTGCGTTTCCATCGACGCAGCGGAGAGCGTTCAGTGGCAAAGCTTTGGCGATTGTGCGTGCAGTGCCGGGGAGACCGGGAAGGGTGACGGTCAGAGCGCATGCACCAGGCCTGGGCGACAGCGAGGTCACACTAAAGATTGTGTAGTTAGTCAGATAGTCCGATTCAATGTTCACACGGCTCTTGTTTCTCTTAGATACACAGCACACTAGATTGAGTGCACTAACCCACTCCATGCACGCCTCGACTGGGCAACCAACCCAGCTGTCTCCCCACGCTCCTCCCAAGAATTGATCATCGGCGATGCTCCCCAGTTGGGCTCGGGTTGCGAGGGAACGACTCCGATAGGCTCCGATAGTCCAGGCCCGGCCAGACCCAGGGCTGAAACGTCGATGCAGGTCAGCGGTGGGGACGGCGTATACAAGGAGACGTTAAGCCAACAGCCACCGGGGATCCCACCTTTCTTGGGGGCCACCCCCTGGGGCAACCCTCTGGGGCCGCAGCCTGCAGTCCAGTTCGGCCCGGATGACTTCAACGATCGGCAATTTTGGCCCAGCTTCGCATCCTCCGCCCGGCCCGGTCACATTCGACCCATAATTGGCAAGGGGCCCCTCGAATCTTCGTTTTCCCCCTCGAAGCTGCATCCGCAACATCATGGACCGACCGACCAGCACTCGAGTAAGGGCGGCAGCAGCGTGCAAAGCGTGTCATGACCGCAAGGTGCGGTGCGACTACCTGATCAACGGCAGCCCCTGCACAAACTGTCGCCATGACCGTCGCCCCTGCACGCTACGTCTCAAGCAAGGGGCATCACGGTGAGTTTGTTCCAGGGCAACCCTAACCCTGCCACTCCTAACCAGAGTCGAGATCTCGTAAACCGATCCTCCCAGTTGGCCCTCGAAGCCCCCTTCCAAGCAGCAGTCCTCGTGAGGACCACAGTGTCGACAATTGCCAGGCGGCAGACAGACGGCATCCCGGGCTGGTCTTCGGGCCTGATATTTTCTTCTCGGCATTTCCATTCATTGAGCGGCCAGACCTCTGCAGCCTCCCACCCGAAGATGTCATGTTTCTTGAGATGAAGGGTTGCTTGCACGTCCCCGTTCGGCGCATCATGGACCTCCTCATCAACGCATACTTTGCCCACGTCCACCCAACCCTTCCTCTTGTCGGAGAGACTGCCTTTTGGCAGATCTATTATTCCAGCTTCTCCGGTCGGGAGCGGCGCTCAGAGACGATTAGTCTCTTCTTTCTCCAGGCGTTGTTCTTCCGGAGTTGCAGCGTGAGGACCCTCATTGCAGCCAGCCGTCACTGTACCCTCTTTGCTGATACCCTTTTCCCTAGTTTGTTGATCCTCTCGCCCTGCAAGACGCGGGCTACAATGATGTCGTGCATGCACAAGAGACATTCTATCGCCGAGCAAAGGTAGCAATCCTCGACCAAACGCGTGTGCTCCCCTGGTGACCGTTATACAGCTTCTGTTTGACCTCAACGCAGAGCACCGGCATCTCCCAAAGGCACAGGGTGCTGTTTTGCTCTCCTACTATGATTCACCCCTCGACTGTCGCGCTGGCAGCCAGTGGCTCTCCGCCGCCATCCAAAGCGCCATGACAATCCAGGCCCACCGCGCAGACCAGGAAGTGGGAAAGGAGACGACAGAGGTCAAAGCCCGCAAGCGTCTCTGGACCTCGATATGTCTGCGAGACTGCGTTGTGGCGCTCAGTCTACGCGACCCGTTAAAGGTGGTTCCAGTGACCCTGAGCTACAGCGTCATGGAGGATTTCGAGTCGTCGACGGTCTACGACCCATCGATCACCAAGGTCCTGGCCCAGCTCTTTCACATGAACTGCCAACTTTCCGCCCTGCTTGCTCGAGTGATCTCGCTCACATACGGCTATGCGCAGATTCCGCTCGAGGGCGACGCCATCAGCTGGGGCCAGTGGCTGAACCTGAGGATCGACTGTCTCAAGTCCGACCTCGCCCTTTGGGAAATGGAGAGCAAGACCGCCATCAGCCACATGTTTGGCAGTGTAGGCTGCAATCAACCCTTTGCCCAAGTCTACATCCATATTCTTTCAGTCTACCACCTGTATGTCGATCCACCTCTGCCCGAGGCGTCCCACTGACTGTAGCAGTTCCGGACGAATCCTGTTGTATCACCGTGAGCTCAGCTTACTCGATGCTTGCGCAGACAGTCCTAGACAGAATGACCAAAGGAGGGAAACACTGCTTTCCAACTTGCATGGAGCGGAGCAGTGTATCTCAATGGTTATTGCCGCTCTTGACCATGGTGCAAAAACCCACCTCCCAGTCGCCCTCTATCAGCACTACTTGGGTACCAGTGGCATAAAGGTTGCATCGCCGGGGTCATAGTTATCTTCTCCTTTCTTTTCTATTTCTTTGTTTTCTTTTGTGGGCCTACGCGGGATGGAGAATCTGGAGTCGGCTTGTGATAATCCATTTTCGACACGCAGACTACATAAATGGGGGTGTTTCCTAATAACTATTGGCTTTTCACTATTGGCTTTTCCAATTCAAAACTACCTAGTTTGTCGGCCGGATCTCGGAGAGTATGTCAAGACTGCTGCCACGCCAGTCCATTCGCTCCTCTACCATAATCTCCGTCTCAATCGCCATGCTGACGCTCGAATGGCCCAGCAAGAGTCTGTAGCGGCCGCTCTCAATTATCCACGAGTGGGAAATATCATCCCAGTAGGCAAGGTGCTCGGGCAGGAGTGACAGCTCGCTCGACCGTGCCTCCCCTGGTAGAAGATCAGACACCTTCACGAATCCATTCAACTCGCGCACGGGGCGGGCCACCGTCGACGACAAGGGAGAGATATAGAGCTGCACCACCGCATCCCTTGGCAAGGCGCCAGAGTTCGTGACGGTGAATGCGATGCTGCTTCCTCGAGACGTGAACGTCCGAATGGGTACGCTCAAATCGCTGCATTCAAACGTGGTGTACGAGAGGCCATGGCCAAAGGGGAAAAGAGCGGGCACAAGGATTGACGTTACCCAGCAGGACATCCGCCAGACCATTTCCTAGTTCGCTGCCGAGAAACCAGGCCTGGATAATCGTTGTGGCCTTTGACGCCCATGGCATGGCAACTGGACTCCCGGAAAAGTTGACGACAACCACTCGATCCGTCTCGTCCAGCACAGCATCGGCCAGCTCATCTTGTTCCTCGGGCAGACTACAGGGTTAGCATCGCAGTCAGCAAAATGGCCGGCAGAACAAACCTCATTGTTGTCCGGTCAAAGCCTTCCGTCTCTCTCTCCGAGTCTGTCCCCAGACAAAGGATGACCACGTCCGCAGTTGAAGCCAGCTGCAGGGCTTCCGCGCGAAGATCCGCCTGCTCGACGGCCAGACGAGCACCAATACGGAGAATTTCTCCTCCCATATGCCCTGGCTGCCGGTCAGGCAATGCGCTGATACAAGAGTACTGGATAGCCACTTTGTACTGCCGACCGGCGGTCATTGAAATCCGCCCCTTTACCTCTGGGGTTCCCATTTCTGTCTCGTCAGTACAGCTCCAAACGCGTGGGGATGTTCGTTCTCACCAAAGAAGGCGCGCGACGCCTGTTGCTCCGACCAGTTGTCCACCACCACCTGGTCCTCCACAAACAGCTTTGCTCGACCTGTGGTTACGACCCCAAAGTCATATTCGCCACTCACCTCGGGCGCACAGATGCCTTCACAAAGCGCCCACGTGATTGGCAGCGCCACCGGGGGCAAGCAGTCAAAGAAGAACATTCTCGAGGTCTCACTGGTGACCGTGGCTGCAGCAGGGGGGAGTGGTTGGGTGTCAAAGTCAAAGGGATGGGGAAATAACTTAATGTCGAGTCCCTCAGCTCCGGACATAGTGACCGTCTTCATCAGGGGAAGCATTTCATCCGAGTAGCATCCGTGCGCAAATGATACTGAAGCATTGTTTGCGACCCCGGCTTTGATCCCATCGAGAGCGGAGACGTAGTGATATGCATTCACACTCGCAGATCCCCCACCGCTGGACAAATTTTTGATGGCATTCGGTCCGATGACGGCGATCTTGGGTCGGTTATCCAACCTCAGGGGCAGAATACTCTTCTCGTTCTTGAGCAGCACCACGGAAGAGGCCGCTGCCCTTCTGTTCAGGTCTCGGTGGGCGGCAGAGTCGGCTTCCTTTTGGGGGGCATTCTCTGCGGTGCCGGACTCGATGGCCCTGTTGACGAGGTCCAAGACACGCTTTGCGTTTGCGCGCACTGTCTCTTCACTGACCTTGCCGCATCCTACAGCACGTGTGATGCGATTCGCTCCCCTCCAGATGGGCGCGCCAGGCATCTCAATGTCGAGCGTTGCATTCAGAGATTCCGAGGTCGAATACGATCCCCACCAGTCCGACCTTGAACGCATTAGCATCGCTCACCCTCGGTGAAAGGTGTCGTACATGATTACACCATCAAAGCCCCATTCCTTCCGGAGTATGTTGTCGAGGAGGTGCTTGCTTTCGCTGACGTGCAGCCCGTTGACCTTGTTGTACGAGGCCATGACAGCCCATGGCTTCGCATTGCGGACGACGATCTCAAACGGCTTCAGATAAATTTCTCGCAGCGCTCTGAGCAGTGAGTGATCAGTCAAAAGCGGACCGTCGACCCTCAATCGCTAATTCTTACCTCTCCTGCACTATGACACCCACTTTGGTACGATCGGTTTCGACATCATTACACACAAAATGCTTGACAGTTGCACCGACGCCCTGTTCTTGCATTCCAGAGATTAGATTAGAGGCCAGGTAGCCCGACAGCAAGGGATCTTCCGAAAAGGCCTCGAAGTTTCGCCCACCGAGTGGAGAACGATGGATATTGACAGTGGGTGCTAGCACGAGGCTTGATGGTGGGGTCAGTGGTCGATCTTCAGGCGATTGGTGGATAGACGCTGCCAACCTCGCGCAAGAGATCGACATCCCACGATGCGGCCAGGGAAGAGGCGCAGGGGAAGCAGCCCGTCTTGCTGCCATTGAACGTCCGGGAGCTGGGAAGGTTAGTACTTCTTGGTACTCGCAGGATGGCTGGCTTGTCTACCCTCTTACTCCTTTGGGACCGTCTGAGAGCTGTGTTTTGGGATGATTAGCAAGGGGTAGAGATAGAATGGGAATACGCACACGCAGGGAAGGAATGTTGTGGCTGGGGATCGCCTGAGTGTGCCAGAGGTCTTTGCCCGCTATCAGGCTGGCTGCCTGCGCGAAACTCAGCTTGTCGATAGTCATTGTTGTAAGACTCGCGCACATGATGCCACTTGAAGGCCGTGCGTGTGCATTCATCACTTGCAATTCCAGCAGTCCGGCCCGGTAGCCTCACTCCGGCCCGATCAGGTCCACTTTCGATCTGCTATGGAGGATAGCTGCCTAGGCCCATGTAGTGGCGAATTACTCTGCAACCGTAGGTAGAATCAAGCGCCAGAACTCTGTGATGTGAGGGGGTTGACAACCTACTCCATTGATTCGATAGTGGCGAATCTCTCAGACTTTGAAGCAATACGATATCCAGTGTGGACGACGATATATATTGATGTCGATCTATCTTGGGACGAGGAAATATAGTCATTGCAGGTTTATCGCGAAGGTATATCAATATATATCTCACGGCTCATCATCGTCATGGGGCATGTACGGGGGATAGATGGGCAATGGAGGCCAGTCACTGGGCTCCATGGCCACCTGGTACTCATACCGTCCGGATCCCACCTTGTGCACCGGCTGTCCTGGCAGACGGACCTCTGCAACCGTGTTTGGCGGCACCAGCAGGGTCGTTCTGAGCTGACGGCCGTCCTCGGCGATCTTCCAGTCGAACTCGATTCGCCCGTATGGACTTTCGTGCTGAATCTCGGCAGACTTTAACCCCCCGCCGGGCACTGGACTCACAGCGAACCGTTTCCAGCCGGGTTCAAGCGCGTAAAGCCCACCGACCGTCCCGTGCAGCCAGTCACCCACTGCCCCCAGCGCGTAATGGTTGAAACTGGTCATTTCGCCCTCGTTGATACTTCCGTCTGGCAGCATACTATCCCACCGTTCCCAGATGGTCGTAGCTCCCATCGTGACCGGATAGAGCCAACTCGGGTTCTTCTTGTGCATCAACATCCGGTAGAAGATGTGCGACTTGCCGCACTGGGTGAGCGCATGCCCGATGATGGGGGTGCCGGCAAATCCGGTCCCGATCTTGAATCGATCATGGTACTGGATTCGGTAGGCGAGCCGATTGCCCGCAACCTCGCGTGCCCTGGCCGATGGTAAGAGGTCAAAATGGATGGCGAGGGCAAACGCTGTTTGGGAGTCAGAAGCCAGGCGGCCATTTGGGGTCACGTATTCCTTCTGGAATGCTTTGCGGAGACTCGAGGCCTGTTGGAGATAGCGCTCCGAGGTATCGATATTGCCGAGGGCCTTGCATATCTGAGCCATCAAGTCGGTGACTCGAACCAGGTATGCATCGGCCACGAGCTGGGGATCGGTGGCAGTCTTTGCGGGCTCCTTTGGAGGAGCGTATGGGTCCAGCCAGTCGCCCAGCTGAAAGGTGCACTTGGGATCCCACAGGCCGCGTTCGTCCCGTTTTATTCCCTTGTCCATCCAATCAGTCATGCTCTGATACTGAGTGCGAAGGAGGTCCACATCACCAAAGGATCGATACAGCTCCCACGGGGCTATGACAATGCAGTCTCCCCAGACCGCCGCTCGGAAGTTGGGTTTTTTGCGGTGCACGTTGGGTGAAAACATGGGGGGAACGCCGTTTCCGTCTCGGGCCTGGTCTGCTGCCACGCCTTGCAGCCAGGTGCTCAGCACTCCGCAGGTATCGTAAAGGAAGTTTCCTGTCCGGGCAAAGACCTGTAGATCGCCCGTGTACCCGAGTCGCTCGTCCCGCTGCGGACAGTCGGTTGGGAGACCGACAAAGTTCCCACGCATCGACCAGACAATGTTCGAGTGCAGCTGGTTGATCAGAGGGTCCGAGCATTTGAACCAGCCCGTGCGTGCCATGTCGGAGTGAATCACAATTGCCGTGAATGTGATGGACGACCAGTCGTCCAGCCCGTCGACCTGCGCATACCGGAACCCATGGAAGGTGAACTTGGGAGTCCACTCCAGCGGTTTCCCGGACAATGTCAGCTTGTCGGTGGCTTTGGCAAAGCGAAGAGGCCTGGTCGCAATTTCGCCCTGGTCAAGGACTTCGGCGTGGCGGAGGGTGATGGCTTTGCCCTCGAGCGAAGAGTCGCCGGGTACCGAGACACGAATATACCCAACGAGGTTCTGTCCAAAATCCAGGATGGCCTTTCTGCTCGGGCTTGTGATGACCTCGCGCACTGCTACTTGCTGGGTCGCGCGGATCGGTGGCCCCAGAGGCGCCGCGAGGAGATCGGCGCGATCGAAAGCCACTGTCGAGACAGGCTTCCAGACGCCATGATGAACCGGATCATACTGCGAATCAAAGTGCTCGCCGTCGTAGATTTCCGCGCTCGTTGTGGCGCTCCTGGTCCAGGACCACCCACTGCCAGTCTTGGCCAGTACTTCGCTCTCGCCGTCTGCGTAATCGACAATCAGCATTGCCAGGACCGCGAGTTCGGTGCCCCAGATATTTCGTTCACCCCCAGTGTACCCGATGCGACCGGCGAACCAGCCTTCGGCAGCTTCGATGACAAGGGTGTTGGAACCGGGCTGGAGGAGCGAGGATACATCGTAGGTCTGATACTCGAGTCGGGCATCGTACTCTGTCCAACCGGGCGCGAGGAGCTGGTCTCCAACTCGAGTACCATTGACCGAGAGCTCATACAGCCCGTGTGCCGTTGCGTAGGCCCTCGCGCGTGCAACGGACGAGACAGAGGCGGACGAGAGGACGAACTCGTGTCGGAAGAGCAATGGCGGGCGGGGCGCGTCCTGGTCCGCAGGCTTGTTGCTGGTGATGAATTGGCAGCTCCAGTCGGATGGCTCAAGCAGGCCAGCCTCGACGGTCGCCGTCGTCGACCACGCGGTGGGCGTCGAGTTGCTATCGTAACCCCTGACGCGGACGAGGGCAACTTGGCGAGACGAAAGAGGATCGGCTGGCCAGGGGACCAAGACCGATTCTGAGCTCTCGACATGGTACACGCGTGTGCGACCGCCGAGGGTGATCTCGATCTCATACGCCTTTTGCACCCAGTCGCGACAGTCGGGGCTGAGTGCAGTGGAATGCCAGGAAATGCGCGGGGAGCGACTCCCAATACCCAGCGCCTGCCCGGCGCGGTGGTGCTCAAAGCGCACGTTCTGAAGCTCGACGAGATGCTCCATATCGGATCGTTGTGCTCTGCAGGGGCGAAAGAACGGGCGGGGAGGTGGCCACAAATGCTGCTCATCCCCCGTGATGTCCGGCCCGTGCAAGAGCGTCTCCGGCCCGGACGAAGCGGAGGCTGTCGTCCATAAATGACAAGGTGGCTCCCTCGTTGACAATAAGCGACGTGTGCCTCGGCCATGATGGACAAGACGACATACACCTACAAGACGGTCGAATCGGGCCAAAGCCTCGAGGCTGATGTGTACTACTGCCCCCAGAACAGCAGCCCTGCCTCCCCAGCCCCGATCGGTAAGCCCAGGCCCAGTACCGACAGTCAAGTGGTGCTCGCCTAATCCGGCCCAGCCCTCATGATCCATGGCGGGGGGTTTACAGCCGGCGGGAAGGAGTCGATTGCGGCCAACCAGCTGGAGGAGCTGGTCGCCTTGGGCTTTGTCGTCGTCTCGGTCAACTACCGGCTGTGCCCAACCATCTCCCTCGCCGACGGTCCCCTGGCCGATTGCAACGACTGCTACGCCTGGTGCCAATCCAGCCTGCCGGATCTGCTGGAGAGAGAACCGGGAGTCGCAGCCGATCCGGCCCGGATAGTCGCATTGGGCCACTCGGCCGGTGGCTATCTCGCTCTCATGATGGTAAGACCCAACTGGAACCCCAGCAGAGCCTCATCGCCCGCGTATGACCCGTTGCACCAGGCCCGGAATCCCAACCCTCCCGTCGCCATCCTCGACTTTTACGGGGCCAAATATCTGTCCGACGATGTTTGGCATCGGCCCAACCCGCAGATGCCCAGATTGAATTTTGCCCAGGAGGTGCTGGACCAGATATGGCTGGAAGTGCCCCCACCATCAACGTCCATTCTCGCGCAATCTGACATTCCAGCTCCTCAAAGTGGTCTTGACTTTACGCGGCCTCGAATTGCATGGCTCGCCTCGGCCCTCGCCAACGGAACGCTGCTCCAGCACATCATCCGCCCAGGCGACTACACTGGTTTGGATCCCTCGACGTATTTCAAGGCAGGTTTCCCGCCTGTCTTTTTTATCCACGGCACGGCCGACAAGCTGATTCCATTCCAACTGACGGAAAAGTCGTATTATGCGTTGCGACAGTGCGAGGTGGAGACAGTACTGAGGCTCGTTGATGGCGCGGACCACGCGTTTGACGAGAAAGTGCATCGAGATGATCCGGCGTTTGGAGTGATCAAGGAAGGCTTCAGATTCCTAGCGCACCATGCAAAACTGCTATGATAGTAACTCTAGATGCATCCCCCCATGGACAGCCGCGAAGATACATATACCAATCCATGGAGAGACAACCATAGATAGCTTATCTCAAGCTTATCACACCCAGATGGCGTAATATGCGGGTAAGCTACGCTTCATATTAATATGTAGCTATTCCTTTCTGCTTTAAGGTACCAAGAGTTTTCCCAGGGTTACTTTCATCACATGCTCCTCGAATCGGCTGTTTCGCGTCACCCTGTTCTACCCTCTACTAGTATCAATGAAATTTAATGAGGCTGTCTCGTAGCTAGAGAGTCAAGGATGAGAGAGGTGTGGAAGCATAAGAGGTTCTGTAGGGAGCGAGGATCCTTATGGGGTTACTCACATAGTCCCTAGTTCCTTTCTAACAGGTCCCGCACAGTATACTACGCAATGGATCAAGAAACGAAGAGTCTGGCTAACTGGGCAACCAAGATCTCATAAATCGTAAGTTTTGTGAGCCACAACTATTAACAACATTTGGCAGCGTCCACCCCGTACCAACCCCCCAATGGGCTACTACCTTCTCCCACAATCATCGTCCAAAGGCAACCCGGGTGAACCAACGGCTTAAACAGTCTGCTGCGACTCATCTGCTTGTCGTTTGGCCTCTACACCTCTCTGCTCAGTCTCGGTAACATAGTTGCGGAACTCCTTTGCGGAGACGCGCTTGGTGAACATCTCGTCCAGCTCCTGGTAGCTGCGGCCCTTGGTTTCAGGATGGAAGATGTAGAGATAGGTCCAACAGATGATGCCGAATCCACCAAAGATAAAGGTCGTCTTTGCCTGGAGATTGCCCTTGTTGGGGTTGAAAATATACGGCATGACAAAAGCCCACATAATCTGAACAATATTGAATCAGCCAATTCTGTTGAACGTGACGGAGAAGGTCAGGGAAAACTTACATCCCACGAGCTTTGCGAAACAATCGCGATCGAGACGGTCTTGCTCCTGAGACGCGGGGTGGCAATCTCCGCCAGCATCGTGTACGAGGCAGCACCGATTGTGGCATTGTACACGCCCGAAAAGAGAAGAATCAGGGCGACAGTGCCTTTGATCGTCCCAGAGGTACCAGCTACTGCGAGGCCGCCGGTAATCCAGAGCATGACGCACAAGAGCCCTAGGCCGCAAAGCATGAGATTACGACGGCCAACACGGTCAATCAAGAACCAGGAGATAAAGTTTCCGGTGCAGGAGAGAACCTGGCTGGTGATGTTGAGTCGGTAGCTCATCGCAGTGCTGTACCCGGCGAGCTGGATGTAGTAGACACTGTAGCCGACAATGAAGAGGATCCCACAAAAGGCCTGAATGGTAAAGGGCCCAATGGCCAGGATCGTGCGGCGGAGGTTGGATTTGCGGAAGCACTCGGCGTAGCTGACTCCTTCCGTCTCGGTCTTGTTCTTTTCCTCGGTTAATTTGATGTTGGCAATGGCCTTTTCAATCTCCGTCTCTGGGAGGCCGAAGCTACGATACGTCTTGGCCGCCTGGTCCTCCTTGCCGCGGCGGACAAGGTACCAGGGGGATCTGAACGGCCGACATGGTTAGTCACGGTCAAGAGGACTTGAAAGAAGCAAAGGGAACCTACTCGGGCAAAAACGGCCAGAAGATCAGAGCCGTAAAGGTGACGGCGTATTGAGACATGAAAAGCGATTTATAGGCCCAGGCGTTTGGCAGATCCCCATAGCCGTTCTGGATGAGGGCGACGACGAGCTGGCTGGCGCTGCCGGAGATGGGAGCGGCGGCAGAGACGATGCCACGGATGGAAACGGGGGCGAATTCGGCCACATAGGTCATGCTGGTGGTGACGAAGCATCCAGTGGCCATGCCGGCCAGGAACTTGCCGCCAAAGAAGACGGCGCACGAGCCATTGCTGATGGTTTCGAGGGTGATGCCGACGAAGATAAAGACCAAGCCAATGAGATAGATGTATTTGCGGCCAATACGATCGGAGAGCAACGAAGCACCCACGGCGGAAAGAACACCACCAGCGGCGGGACCCCCAGAGAAGGCGGCCTGCCACTGGGCCGGGAGGACATAGTTGCCCGCGTACTCGGAGCCGTAGTCCATGCGGAAGCGGGGGATGCCGATGACGGCGGAGCTGGCGGTGCTGTCAAACCCACTGATGACCAGAACCCACACCGCATAGATGATCCAGAAGGTGCGCTTGGGGTAGCGGGTGAAACCCTGGCGCACCGTCTCCTCGTGCAGCTCCTGGTTAGCCAGATAGCCGACATCCTCGACGTGGGTCTTCAGGTTTTCCTCCTGCAGCGTCGTCGTCTCGTGCTTGATCTCGGGTGGTGCAGAAGTCATTTTGTCGTGCTTGTAGGCCAGAACAATCGAATCTCCAGAGGTCTCTGGAGGTGGAAATTCTCGAGCGACACTGGAGGCATTTGTATCCAGAGAAGAAGCTCGTTTGTCGACGCCTCGAAGAAGGCCGGATCCGGGCCGGATACTCGCCAAGTCTGGGGTTGACGGCCCAGCCGGAGGCGGAGGACACTGGATACGATGGTGGGCATAACGGCAAAACCTCGGAGTATCGGGTATGATCTGTCGATTCGGTTCGGTCTAGGCCTCGGTTAGAGGATTTTCAGCGCTCTTTCACAACTACATGTCACCAGATTCTCGTGTGATGAGGTATTATGCGCTCAGGTAGCGACGTCGTCCCTTTTCTGCCAAATGTGGAAAGAGTCAAAGTATGAGCGCCCAGCACAAATGGCCGGCTACCACATATGGCGTCACCAGTGGAACATTGGTTCATGAGTCGGAATCAGGAAACATAGGCCAGTGGCATATGCTGGGTCGCCAAGAGCTACCGCAGCAGTAACCTGTCCCGCTCGTAGTCCAGACGAAGCAACATGGACCTGCCAGAATCTGCCAAGGAGAAGCTTGGTGTTTGGACACTGCCGGAGGGCCTGGTAGGGGTTTGCAGCCATCTTCGGACCACGCGAGTGGCCAATTAGCAGATTTCTCGGTTCATCCGTTAGCAAAGCTGCTCGGGTACAAATGTCAAACTGGAAAGGAAGAGCTACCACTGGCAAACAGTGCAGTGGCAAGTCAGGCCTAGAGATGACCCACGGGGAATCTAACGCCCGACAAAGTAGGTTTTGTTGGAGCGATGAAAACCGGTGGCGAAAAGGAACAGGTTGATGAGCCGCTTCATGTTGCTCAACACTGCAGAGATGCAAAACAGCGAAGTGGAGAAATAGGATGGTGGATCTGGAACGCCTGGAGAGCATGCCCACGGAGGCCCCTTGGAGCTGCGTACTTTTCGCTTGGTTCTATACCGCATATTGTCGGCTCCTACCTCTTTGATGATGGTGCGGGCAAGATCATAGTCACCCTAGATGTTCATTTGTGGGGTTAGGCGCCGGATCGAGGATTGTACTCTACGCCCGGCGGTCTTCTCCATGGGACCATGAGGAATGCATCTCCGGTTCGGATGACGCAGTCTCTTTGGATCTCGAGTAGAGTCTGATCTGAGCACTAGTTGTAGAGCTGCGAGGCGGAGGGTGGAGAAACCGGTCGTGTGACTTGGGCAAGGGCCACTCTCGAGAATCCTGGAGCCCACTCTGGCGACCTGGCCGGCTGGAAGTATAGACGTTCGTGTCCGGGTAGGGCTAAATAGTTGTGGAGGCAAAGGGAGGACGACTGGAGGCAAGTGTGCTAACATACGCAAGGGTCTGACTAAAGAGCCGTAAGTGACCCTGTCATTCCCAGGCAGCCGGCGTGGAGTCGGGTCGCTAAAGTTCCATCCGGTCATTGAACGAGTCGAAACGCGGGGACGATGTAGACTGCTTGAATCGTGCCCCACTGGTCAACCTTTGGGACTGTGTGTCATCTCAGGACAGAGTTAGCCTGGTGATATGGTTATAATGGCTTCACCCCACCTTTTGTGTGCCTCGCAGTCTGGTCCTGGGTTATTTCGACCCTGCGAAGCAATATCAGCCTTGACCAGTAGCACTGCCCGCAGCACTTCTCCGCAAATTCATGGTGCCCCAAGCAAGGCGATATATCCATGTGGATGACATTATAGTTCTGGGCCATGAGATCTGCAGTTCTTAGTCGCCAGCAATGTCAGCTTGCGTCAACGATCCGAGCGATTTGGATGGTTATTGCTAGAAGCTTTGTCGCTTTGGCCTATATGATTCCTGAGTAGCGAACTTATATTGTCGAGACCAGTGGACAGCTCAAGGTAACGTCATAAGCCTTGAGACGAACATACGCACACGCCCGAACCAGATGTCGCTCCATTTCCCATACGTACGCCGAAGGAACCGGCCTTGCGCAGTGTAGAGAGCGAAATATATAATCCATACGCAGTTGCTCACAATACAACAGAGTCTCATTCTTAATGCCTGAGATTTGCTGGAAACCATGTAAAGTAGGATACTATGAGCTTGATCTTATTTAGACAGATCCCCATGACCCTTACGACCCATGTTGCGTCAGCGTGATAATGCTTCAAGCGCCATCGATGAGCTCGATGTCGCCATACTGCCACATACACCGTCAGTCCACGCAGTCGACGTGAAGTCAGGAAGCGGCCTGTTGTCGCGAGCAAGATCAATCATCTTGCCATCTTTATAGTGTGGCCAGTGATACTCTGTTTCAAGACAATGAGGGTTTCGTGCAAAGGAAACCCAGGCACCTCCAACCATTAGCATATTTTGTTGGCGGTAAAGCCGTATGCGGATCGACTTACTTTGCATGTATTTGCTGACCTGGGCCTGCCCTGGAGCCGGCGAGTTGTACGTACCAAAGATCATCGGGACGTCGCCTTTCCGCGATTAGCCGGACCTGCAGAGGATTCCTATATAGCATGACCTACTTGCGTGGAAGGCACCGATGCCCGTCCAATTGCCGTGGTATAGATACACCCAAACTGGTAGGCCGTTTTCAACACGATATCTGGCGCAACCTGGTCAGTAACGATACCTCTTCGTTATGGGGTGGAAAAATACTTGGCTGCTTGCTTTGCCGGACAGGTGAATACAGTATGAGTTACCACCGGAACTCCTGGCAACTCATCCGAGTTACTACCGATAAGCATTGGCTAGCGGATCGAGCATTTAGTACAACCACAGCACTGCGGTCTCAGTGGAAGAGCTGCTCACAATTCTCGCCACGTTACCCTGGCGCGCGCGCTCGGTGTAATTCGAGAAAACCACCGTTTCGTCCACGACTGGCACAAAAGCAGAGGCATTGCTCCCCAGCCCGGCGAGGATCTCATCAAGGGAGACTCTGCGCATGCAGGTCAAATCTGCTGGATCGCAGTTGACACCCTTTGCTAGGCCACCCCATCGCTGGTGACTCAAGCCATTTGAGAGGAGTAAATTAGTTGTGCCGGATTGCAGGACAGCCGCATGCACCAGAGGCTCATCGTGGTACTGAACTGCAAGTGTCAGGTATCGTGCTCCAATAAAACTGAAGTCTCCAGTGCGAACTCACAGCGTATGTATATAGATCAGTGGATGCTGCCCCTGCAGACTCGCCGAATAGCATAATCCTCTGGGGATCTCCTCCGAATAGGCGAATGTTATTCGATACCCATTCAACAGCAAGCCGCTGGACACGAATTAGAAAACATCTATCAGGAATCCGACTGTGAATGATACTTACCTGGTCCAGTAGGCCAACGTTCTGTTTACCAGCCGGTATGCCCGGGGCGTTGGGGAACCCAAAGACACCAAGGCGGTAGCTGCCAATTAGTACCAGTGGGTATCGCTGACTCATTAAAAGAGGTCTTACTTGATGGTCACGACGATTACATCCTCGTGATTGCGGACAATGTTCATCCCGTTCAGGTTGTCTTCGGAACCAGCACCCATCGTGTAACTGCCTCCGTGGATGTACATCATGACAGCTGCTGGCCGAGAGAGTCTTTTGGAGGAGGGAGCCCATACATTGAGGCTAAGACAGTCCTCGGAAATGTTGAGGGCAATGACTGTGTTCTGAGGGCAGCTTGCGCCAAAGGAAGTGGCGTCAATTCGCGAGGGTTTCCTGGCGATCGGAGGCGCCCATCGCAGGTCCCCAACTGGAGGTTCCGCGTATGGGACCCCAAGAAATCCTCTTACACTGCGTTCCGAGTCGATGTAGGAGCCACGGACCTGGCCAGTTGATGTTTTTACACAAAGCTCAGATGTGTGAGCGCCTGCCATGAGCAATGCGCAGAGCGCGAGCGGGACAACGACCATCCTTGTTGGAGGCGTTCACCTTGGTGTAGATTGGCTGACGGTCCCAACAGGGGAGACACCACTTGTTAAGTACAGGCAATGAAAGCCTCGTTTAGGAGTCTCGTCCTATGCACGCTGGAAGTGAGCTTCGACCAGCAGGTCGTGCCGATTGCCGGCTGAACAACGGTCGCTTCTCCACAAACGGGCCGGCGAAAGGGGGAATGTAAAGGCATATGCCTAGGAAAGCTGGGCCTGTTGTAAAAGGTCATCCCGATCAGGGATAAATCCACGCATCGATATGCTATGTCTTTGGCTTTTCCGACTTTAATGTGTACAGGAACGGTCCTAAAGCAAGGGACCCTTTCAAACCCGGAATCAAACTCATTAGAATATTGAAGTCGCACTGCGCACTGTAAACCGAGTCTCTCCAACCTGGAACCTGTGGAGTTATCTGAGCTGGATTCCTCACCGGAATCGACCCTTTGTCAAGTCTTGCGCTTACGATCGCGTCCGGGCCGGGAGGGGAGACAGCCCCTCAGGGCAACCAAAGTAAAGCGGGTGGCCAGTATTTATCGAAGCACCATGTAGACGGTGCGGAGTGATATCCACGTATTAATTTTGTACTTGTTGGTACACCCTAAGAATCCAAAGACTGTGCAAGGTGGCATTCTCTCTGCTGCTCTTCCGAATCCCTTTGCGGCGCCCAAAGACGATTTCGCCCACCCTCCCGCCAGGTCTCGTCTGGCCTTGCGATAACTGGGCACCAGATGCGAGTGTCAATGCTTCCATCGTACCAGCTGACATACAGAGCGCCGCCTCCATTGGCGCTGGCGGGATCGAGCTGATTGGGTTCTACCAGTATGGATCCCGACTACTTTTTGCATGTAGAACGGCACCTAGATTTCTTGTTTGACACGGTCAAAGAGGCATCGATCTTTTCGCTCTGTAGACGAAAGGGGGCGAATGAAGTCCCGCTGAGCCCCAGTCGGGTGTTTCGTAGGCTATGACGGCGCCCATCTCAATGGACAGCTCAAACAGGAGCATGCGCATATGGAAAAAGAAGAAGAATATGCGATTTGCAGTCTATGTACTTTTGATTATTCCCTGGCAGAATTTACGGGGAGCTCAAAGGCCCAAACCATCTGCAAGGGAAGCGCATAAACATGAACCAGCTTCGACGGGGCACGGAATCAGACCGCAATTCCAACGAGGTTACAATTACTCCGACTAGTGGTGTGAGTGGCGTGTTCCTCTTGCCTGATTAAACAGTTCGGGCGGTTACAATTATGACTCGGCATCAAGAACAGATGCTTCGTACTCATTATTGTATGTTCTGAGCAAGGCAACGGCCGCCCCAACTGATCTGACGACACGATCCAAAACGGGCAGATCATATGCCAGGTTAGAGCATTGGTACACACGCAACTCTGCAACATGGCTGAGGTGGAAGATGCTCTCCGACCGGCTGACATGATTTGATCCCCGCGTTGTATTTAGGGCGCGGCTCACGCGAGGCTCACGCAGTAATAAAAAGTTTGATTGACCCCAGCTGGATGTTTGACACCGTGAAGAGGATCTTGCGACAGCAGAAACCGAGCGAACTGATAATATTGTGGTATTTCTCTCGATTGGCTACACACGTTATCGGTCGAGGTGTACCGCAGAGGATGGCAAGGCTGTTTAGTGGACTAATCTGCAGGTTAAGAAAGAGTGAAATTCGCAGACACACCCAGTAAGCGGAAACCAAATATGAGCTGCAAATATTGCCCTAATTGCCAGCGTTTACAGAGCCGATCGACGGCTGGCAGCCACGAGCCCTGGTAACTGTTAGTCGTATCTGGCTTCAGGAAAAGCCACGTGGAGCAGACGCACTCTTTCCAAGCTCTCTGAGCTTGACTTTTCGGATTTTGCCGTTCGCAGTCGTCGGCCAGGTCGCTGGCACCCCTTGTTCCGCGTCGCCTAACCACCAGATGTAGGCAGGCGCCTTGTATCGCGCCAGAGTCTGCTGGACCCAACCCCGGATCTGCGCATCGCTAGGCCGTATCTTCCCATTCTCCTCTCGCAGTTCGAGAATAGCCGCAACCTCCTCTCCATACCGGGCGCTGGGAATTGCAAAGACAGATGCTTGGTTAATCTGAGGGTGCTCGAACAGTCGAGCTTCAATTTCGAGTGGTGATATATTCTCTCCTCCCCGGATGATCAAGTCTTTGATGCGCCCCGTGATGATAAAGTAGCCGTCCTCATCCACATATGCCTCATCGCCAGTGTGGAGCCAGCGATACAATGCGCCAGATGGGTCCCTGCCCGCGCCCCCAGTCTCAAGATCTTCGCGGTGAACCCTAAGAGTTTCCGCCGTGCGCGTAGGATCATTATAGTATGAATGCATTACCCCAAATCCACTGACCACAATCTCGCCCCGTTCACCCCAAGGGACCGGCCGGCCTGTTCCCGGCTCCACGATCTTCGCAGCCATGTTTGGCAACAGCTGGCCAGCCGTCTGATACTTGCAAGCCGGATCGCCAGTCTTGGTCATGGTTGCAACAGAGGAGAGTTCTGTCATACCCCAGCTGGCGAAGACAGTTTGCAGTGGGAAAGTTGCGATTGCCCGATTGAGGAGCCCATCAGGCATTGGCGCGCCCGCCATGAGACCAAAACTATTGAGAGTGAGTACAAGTGCAGGATGCATCTATAGAGGGAACAGCATACCGCAGCGACGATCGACTCGTCTTGGCGAGGTCAGGGTGGGAGAGCATGTCAACCATCATGGTGGGAACCCCGTAGATGCCGGTGCATCTGTACCTCTCCACTGCTCTCAGTGCAGCCACAGGATCGTAATATTCCGAAGGCAGAATGGCGGCAGCCCCGCTGGCAATAGAAACGCAGAGTCCTGTTCACACATCAGCAATCATTTGGTCCGAGGGTCTTGTCAGCACTGACCCATGATGAGCCCGAATGCGTGGAAAAGAGGCACAGGCACCAGGAGCCGATCCTGGGGGGTGACTTCCATGCGCAACGCCAAGTAGCGCGCACTGTTTGTGATGCCATACTGGGTTAGAGCAGCAGCCTTGGGTAGGCCTGTGCTCCCCGAGGTAAATTGCAGGTTGAGGATATCTCTGTGGGAGCCGGCCGGAGTAGCTGAAGGATTCCCTAGGGGCGCGCCGGCGACCACCTCCATGTAAGGCCAGAATTCACTGCCCGAGGGCAGCTGCACGTTCCGTTGGTCAATGTCTGGTAGGATGATAATGTGCTCCAGCGATGACACTTTTCGCTTCAAGCACTCCAGCGCAGCTTGATAGTTGTAGCGCGAGGTCTTTAGAGTAGTAATGAGAATGCTGCACTGGCTGACCTTTAATGCTGCAACCAGTTCCTGGGCCGTATAGCCGTAGTTCAGCAGCGTCACGTAGGCCCCAAGCTCGGCTCCAGCGAGAAAGATCTGTCGGCAGGTCAACATAGAGCTCATCCGAGGTTTAGATTGTTGTAAGCTACCTCCATGTACTCCAGTCGGTTGCCTAACATGACTCCAAGTCGGTGCCCCTTGGAGAGTCCAAGCGCGGCGAGGCCCGAGACCAGCCTGTCCACGCGGTGCCGGAGATCAGACCAGAGCAACTGTTGGTTTTGCTGGAGGGCCGCAATTGCGAGTGTGTGTGGCTGAACTGTGCATCGCTCGTTCAGCAGGTCACTAATTGTGCGTTCGAGCGGGGGTGGCGTCAATGGGCCTCGGACGATGGAAGGACCGGGTGGCATTGTTGCAGGGGAAGGGGATCAAGACGGGGAAAGCGGGGGATCTGGCCGGCTACCTAGACTCATTCGCTGCCATCTCCCGGACGGGGTATAAATAACACGAGAGCGCGCCGGGTACAGGGCGCTTCGTTCAGTTTCTCACACACCCTTTCCCGACCATCCGGCCCGGTTTCCGGTCGTGTAATCGACGATTTGACATGGGCGGAGGAGGGACACGAACAGATCACTCTCGCCCCCGACTGGGGCGAGGGGCGCCACGCTCGAGGGCAGGCTGCGTGACGTGCAAGCAACGGCACGTCCGATGCGACGAAGCGCGTCCACGATGCGGCCACTGCGCCCGGCTACACCTGCACTGCGAATACCAGCCAAGTGCCCCACAGCGCACGGTGCGACGCACTGAAGGGCCGGCGCCGACAGGGAGCCTGGAGCAGCGGGTGGAATCGACTCCGGAGAGGCAGACACAGGTGCTCGTTGAGCCAGACACGGTCCTTCCCAGCGTTCGCGAGCTCGATTGGCTGCTTAATCCATCGTGGGCCGGACAGCCCTGCTTGTTTCCCTCTCCGGACAGCTGGACCCTCGGCGACGATCTCGCCAACAGCCATCATGTCGCATCCTATTCAGTACTATCGCCCACGGCTGCCGAGCTGCAGCCGACTGAGTTCCAACAGACACCGCAGCAACCCCTCCAGGCGACCACGGCAGTGAACGATGTTCAGCACAGAGAGCAACTTCTTCGACTCTTTCAGAAGATCGTCCAACCCCCGGCATCCATTTTGATTGGTGGTCAACGCCGCTGGAGGCGCATTCAGCGGTATCTCGTGGGTCTGAGCGGCTCCTGGCCCGCTGTGCATTACGCCCTGCTTTGTGTAAACGAATCACTGCACTTTGACGAGGTCCTGACCTGGCCGGGCCAGTCTCGGGAGCAATGCACCGCGAGGATCAACCATTGGCATCAGCTTACCTGCCGGGAGCTTGAACAGCACCTTCCTGGGTCTGCCCAAGGCGCAGATCCTAGTGTCACTGCCGAGGCCCTTCTGGCGGCGACTGTCCTATTGGCTTGGTTTGAGGTCCTACACGACCAGGATGGTCAGTCGAACCGCTTTCCTCAGCATCTCGCGGAGCTCATCATTGGTCGTGAGCACCACTGGAACCGCTACTCGCGACATCTCTTATCATGGCTTCGTAATTTGGACTGCAGAGCAACTTACATGGGGGGCCGCACGCCGCTCCTCTCTCCCAGCGCCCTCAAGGTTGTGTCGAATTACCCGACCGAGATTGTGCCCACCATTGAAGAGGACGCGGATGACGACGAGGGGGAGTCCGAATTGCCCCCAGCTGGGTTTCACGACGAGCCCGCTTCTCGATCGCTGCCAGCTCCAGACACCCAACGCACACAGCGACAACCGCAGCAGGTGATCCCCGCCGGACACACCAAACAGCTGATCCTCCATATTCTTCTACAGCCTGCGCTTCAGTGGTACTCGACAGCCCAGGCGTATTGTAGGCGTATAAGTGAGCAGGACAAGCACCACCGGCGGCGTTCTACTCCCGAAGACGAATATGAGGTTATGCTCACTTACAGAGAACTAGAGTCAGAGCTATGGAAACTTTGGAACAAGCGCCCGAAGATTATGCTATTATCACCCGATGGCATGGCCACCCTGATGTCTCCTGACATTGCAATCCGTCTGCACCAGGTATTCAGCGTTCATTTAGCCAGTTTCTGGATCCTGTTTGTGTATCTGCATAGAGTTTGTTGGTGGAACCTACCACATTCACCCACAGTGCAGCGCGCTCTGGAGGAAGTGTGGCTCCATCTTCAAGCTGCGTACGGAGAATCGTCCGCCGCGCCAGATGAGGAAGAGGCGGCCGGGCAGGCGAGGCGTAAGACAGTACATCCGACACTTCTGTGGCCAGTCTTTCTCTTTGGGTTGGAATGCCCTCAAACTGATCGTAAGAACTGGGCAATCACTCAATTGACCGCACTTGGAAAGTCGAAGCCAGTTCTACCCCCTGGGGAGGACGAGGATGACGAGACGCTACCCCCATTCAGGATTAGCTCTGGGGCAACAAGGAATGCATCAAGAGCTGCTATACTACTTGAAGAATTGATACAGCAGCAGGATCAGACTGCAGCACGTGTGGATGATCGCGACCTCTCCATGAAAATGTTTGGCTGTTATTTTTGTATCGTATAGCACTACATCACATTCAATGATATCCCATGGCTACCGGGATGTCTCCTCATCAACTCCTCTCTCCACGGCTATGTCGAATCTTGCCCTACAGCAGCTAAAGAATATATCGGAATCCGGGCGCACAATCGCCTAGCTCATTATTCTGCTCTGGTATGAGCTCGAGTAGATGAGCGGCCATTTGCTCGTCGCGCTTTCTGAACCTTATAGGCCGTCCGCCACCCAGCCAGCCCTCCCATTCCTTGCCTCCCCATTGGTTGTCAGAGGAGGGCCAATTAATCGTGCCCGTGCTCCCGTCGGCCCCCCGCGTGCGCCTGCGCCCGCCACGCCTACCTATCAATCATCAGCCATTCAACGGGCTAGAACAAGCTAAGTTAGTCATCCATGCCAGGTTCTTAAACTAATACTTGCTCTTGCGCGTAACTAGTATATGCTTTCTTTTATCTCTTCCCACCCTAACCCAATGGGGATAATCCCTCATCCCTCCACCCCTTCTGGGGTAAGGCTTCACTCTGATATAAGACGACCATGGTATAGGATTCAATTGCTGCCAGAATAGCTCGTTGACTTAGTTAGAAATGCCAATGTTTAATCGAGTCCAATGCCTTGGCAATTGCTCCCCCTACACTGCCTATGACGTTTCCTGCGACATCGAGGATGTCCGTGTGCACACCAATCCCATCTTTGAACAGGTGCTTAACAATCTTCTCCCCCTCTCGCTCTATTCGGACCATCGCATTTACTGCTTGGGCTACCCCGTCTTCAGAGACTTGCTGCCACTTCGAATACGCCTTTATTATGCCTTTTTCCAACTGCCATTCTTCAAGATATCCAGTGGGGTCTCTAATCTGCAGCAAGACACAGTCCGCTGCGCGCGCGAGGCCAGACTCGAGTGAAGTAGCGTATGTCATTGCTCGGTCAAAGGCACCAGTGCTGAGCCGCTCGACAACGTCAATCGCGCCGTCGATTTGTCGATATGCTTGCTGTACCCAGTGTTAGAACCTACTCCAATTTGGGGGTACTGATCTATGCACCTTCACTTGGTCGGCCGCCTCTGCGCTGAGATCTGGCGCACATTTTGCCCATTTTGAGAACTCCTTTAAGGTCCCGCCTGGGTAATATGTCCACTTGAGCAGTTCGTTGGCCGCAGTGCGGACTTTTTGTGTGGTGCGTTCACTTGCTTTTGCAATTCCATTGATCTCTGCGTCGGCCCAGGTCGTGACACTCTGGATCGCACCGTCCATGGACCGAATCACCTGCTGGACCCCGCCCAGAGCAGTTCGGGCAACCTCTACCACCCGAGTTGCACCACGGGTCGCACCAGACTCAGGGACCCCGATGTATTTACCAAACGCCTCGAGAGTGTTTCCGGGGCCCCATTTCCAGAATTTGAGTGTCCCATCAATGAGACGTTCTTGGACCTGGAGGAGATCATCCACATGACCAAGCCCATCGCTTCCTATTTTCGCGAGGCTATTGAACGATGCGAAGGCTCCCGTCGCTCCCCATTTCCATATCGTCACAACCCCATCTGGGCGATACACAACCTCGACCAATTCTCCCGTCGGATGCTTGATGTACCGACTGACCTCGTCAGATGTGAAGATCTCCACAATGTGATTCTCGAGGTCGTCCACCAAGTCGCGAGCGTACTTGCCTTTTCGAAACTCCTCCCATATCCTGTCAAGCATCTCGTGGAATAAACGCCCCACCAGGTCCAAGAATCCCTTGAAGGAAAGACCCACGGCGCCCGGTATCTCGGGGAGTTCTTTCTCAGCCAGGTTCTTCAGGACCAGGTAGTCCACCCTGGAGCAGAAACGGTTCGGCTCCTGCTCGGATGTCGTCTCTTTGATCCATTTGTTGTAGGGCACTTGCCCGTATGCATAGCTCCTCCATTTGAGAACATCCTTGGAGGCCTCAAAGACACTGATTTGTTCATTTACGACATCGTGTCGATGGGCAATCCATGCCCAGGTGCCGTTAGGGTTGCCCTTCTTAGCAAGGAAGCCAAAAAGGTCATGGAGCTGCGGTTCAAGTAGTACGCGCAAATAAGGCTTCGATTCTATTTGCATGATAAAGGGCCAAACGGCATATCCCGCAGTCGATGGATCATACGTCTGCTTGGTTCCTTCCAGTGAGATTGCGAAAACTACCCACTGCTCCAGCACCGCAGGATCAAGCCAGGGACAGAGCCTGTCGATCAGTTCGCGTATAATCGCATTGATTTCTGGCACGTAGAGAAATGGGGTAAGGGGTCGCATAATATTGTCCATGATACCGCCCAGCGTTGTACCTAGCTTGAAGAAAGATAGAACGGTATCACGTACACCGGCCTCGAATAGCCCACGGACTTCTGATTTGCTAAGAGGGCCGAAGGCACCAATATTAAATGTTCCAGAAACCCTGCTGTGCTTCCACCCCGGGACAAGATCCAGGCTCCATGTTTTGCTGTACTGCAGCCTGTCGTATAAGTATTCGATAGCATCCCCACTGTACCTAACCATAGGTTGCCTCGAGGTACGGCGTACGTCAAACATCCTGACCAATCAAGGGTCTGTATTTCGGGAACTAAACCCCTTTTAGGTTCAGGTGGAGCTCCGGCGTTCGTTAACCTCCGTTGTTCGTCAAAATAACCTTCCCTCTCTCCTCTCTTTCTTCCCTTCCCTTCCCTCTCTCCTCTTTCCTTCCCTTCCCTCTCTCTTCTTCCCTTCCCTCCCTCCTCTTCCCTCCGCTTCCCTCACCATCTCGGCCTTAAGGATTATGGTCGCATTGCCATCTTCTCGCCCTTATTATTACCCGCTATTATTATTACCTGCTATTATTTCATTACATTACCTACACTAATTATAGGTATAAGGATTATAGTTAGATTACTATCTTCTCACTATCATTTCATCACATCACCTACACCAAGGCGAAAATCAAAATATTAGAGACAGAGCTCCCATCTCTTAGTAATGGTAATAGTAATAATACTACGCCTGTGCCGTAATAGTAGTAGTCTCTTACTATCCCTACTTACCTTCATGTCCTTGTGGCTACTTATATTGTACTCTACACAACCCATGGGTCCTACTACGTCTACGCGCAACTAGGCCGCCATCTTTAGGAACAACACCAACTCCATAATATTAAAGACAGAAATATAGTTATTTCCGCATGTAAGTAGATCGCGCCGGTGGCGCGTAGCTTAAGTAACGTGGTCTATCCACCAGATAGAAGCAGCGAAATCCTTGGGCTACTAACCATGCGTGGCTTTCTCTGCTACCACCACAGCTGCGCCTACTGGTCGGCTAGTCAGTACCAAACCTGATAGCACTACAACAAGCAGTATAACTAGAGGATTACCCAAGATGGGGCTATGCTATGGCATAAGGCTTATCTATAGACTTTATTTAACTGGAAGCAGGCAATCTACTACTTTATAGTAACCCTCTCTAATAGTCCTCACACCCTGTCACTAATACCCGTCGTCCCCACGCCCGCGCCCGGGCGCAACACCAGCGAGGAGCCAGCGGCAGATAATAATATATATCCATATACACTATCTACCCATACTCTTACATCCACTCCTACTCCCACTCTTACTCACACTCCCACTGCCACCACCGCGCCTAGCCCAACTAATAATATTATTACAACAAGCCTCTAACGCCTGTAATAATTAATTAAGCCACTATAGCGCACGCAGCTGGACGCCGTGCGCCATGTATCTGACCTTAACCCATGGTTTACCTAGACGGGTATCTACGCCCACCTGTAGGAGCTAGACCTTAGCTAGCTAGGCGCTAGCTACTAGCTGCCTAAGAAAGAGGATGAGCCAATCCTATATAAGATCTGTGAGAGTATCACACGTATCCTATAAGGCGCCATGTCCATGCTAGAGTATAACTAGGACACTAAAGTCCGTAGCCTGAGCCGTCGCGACGCCAAGCTCCTAAATACATTTACCTGGGGGATGACCTCCTAGGACCCATTTAGCCGCCTGCAGAACGCCCAGTCCCAAGCCCGCTATATTACTACCTGGAAGCAACTTATCTGTTACTAGGAGCGCGTGGTGGAGCAGGGCCACCTCTATGATTCCCTCTTTAAACCAAGCGCGGCGCAGCTGGAGGCATAGGAGGAGGTTACCTGGCTTGCAGCCCAGCTGCCAATGCCAACGCCAACACTACCAACAACGCCGCGCCAATGCCATCGCCACGGCAGCAGCAGCAGTAGCAGCAGCAGCAGCAGTGACCATACCAAGGGTAATAGGGACAGGGATGCAGACAAGAATGTGGATCTGGACGGGGATGCCGCCTTTAAGGCGCACACTGCTCGCCTTGACCACGCCGTGCTTGCCTTCTGCATGGCAATTATTCAGTATCCCCTCCTGTACCATGTGTTTAACTCTGTGCTAGTCTCGTATGCTATAGTCTGCTTCTAGAGCACTAGCGAGGCCTCATGGCTAGTAATTGGCAATTATTCGTCTATCCTGTCCCAGCTGATCTATGACTGCCAGCTCATGGTCCTCGCCCACGTCATCCAGGAGCTTGGTGAAGATGCCTAGGGCCAGGTTAGGGACCATATTATTACTATCTAGGATGAATGGCTCCTAAATAACACGTAGGGCCCCGTGCGCGAGCTCCTAGATAACTGGTTGCTTGCCTTTCATATCACCAAGTCTAAAGTCCCCCTAGTATAGCTGCGCTGGCACCCCGATGGCGAGACCCTAGTATGGTCGGATGTGATCTTCTACCTGGAGGACTTGTCTACTATTATATTTAAATCTATTACTGAAGCCCGGCGGATCTTCCAGGAGGAGTTATGTCTAAGCAGCCAATCCACCCCCGCGTCTAAGATCCCAGCGCTTGACCTTACCCAGCTAGTTAACAACTAGGATGCCACCACGGCTGGCCACTCCTTCCTTACTAACTCGCGGAACGCCGCATAGGTAGAGCCTACGTAACTCTAGCTCCTTAACCAGGTTCTTAGGGAACCTGCCCTGTTCAACACCTTCTAGGCCGCGACGGCGGACCGCCAGTAATGGGTGATCTCGGCTAATGCCGCCTAGCAGTACTAGGACACTATCCAGCGCTTCCTACGCGTGCTTCTTATCCCTTTCTTCCTGGGCGCTGGCCAGTCCGCCTAGCGGACTGAGTTTATTACCCTGCACTAGCGCAATTCCATTAAGACCACACGCGACCTTTTTATCCATAGTAGGTAGATGATTTTCATCCTTAGCTACTATAAGGGCTACCACTAGAGTAACGCCTCCTAGTGGCCGGCGCGCTACCTTCTCCTTGAGGTCGCGCAGCTAGTCACCCAATACCTAACCATTATCCAGCCATTCTGGCACTTCCTCCAGGACCAGGCCCAGATCCCTAATAATGGTGTGGGAGACTACCTGTGGGCCGGCGGCGCGGCACCCTGGACTGAAGACACGCTAACCCAGGTTCTAGTGTAGCAGGGGAGGCGCCTACTTGGTAAGCATATCCACTTATGGGCATAGCGTTAGATCATAATTGGGATTGCCCACCGCAAGCTCGCCCCTACTGAAGCCAACCTGCTTATTAGGGCAACCGAGGAGCGGGAAGGGGAAGATGGGGAGGGGGATGCTATAACACCCATGGGGAGCATGCTAAACGCCTTATACTAGCAAGCTAGCCATACGCCCCATACGGGTAACCGCATCTATGGGGGCACCGTGAATTTCCGCGGCAGGCTTACCAACGCCGGGCTGCAGGAGTATCGCCATGTTAGCATGCTCTGGCACTGCCTTATCTAGGATCCACTCTACTTCACCATGACAGGAGCCACCCCAACGCTAGCATCCTGGCCGCGGGGTATGGACAAAGCAGGCTTGGACCCGGACCACCTGCACGGCCCTACTCCATGGGAGTGGGATACACCGACCCCGACACGCAGGCGGGGCGCCAGCGCTGGCGGCGCCCGTATGGACAGGGACGCCGACCCGGTCCAGCCACTCGCGATCACGCCGGCCAAGCGGCCCCAGGTACAGCAGCAGCAGTAGCAGCAGTAGCAGCACCAGGACAAGGACGGGCAAGGGGAGGTGGGAAGGCTGGCGGAGGGGACACCCTTGGTGCGCCGCATGGCCTGGTGCTGTGCCCCTGCCCGAGCGCGCCGCCGGTGGCTAATAGCGGAGGCGACGCTGATTCTGGAGTGCATGTACGGGCCTGGCGCCTGCTACCGCACGCAGCGACAGCAGCAGGCCATCGAGCATATCCTAGCCGGCCATGGCCAGGTGGTGGCCATCCTGCGCACGAGCGAGGGGAAGAGCCTGTTATATCTACTGCCATGTCAGCTCCCTGGCGCTGGCACAATGATTGTCATCCTACCCCTTCTGGTATTGCGGGACGAGATGCGCCATCAGAGCACCGAGGCGGGCATCCACGCGCATATCTGGGGGCCTACCACCCAGCCTTATGCCCTCCACTCGTGTCCGCTGATCTTCGTGACGGTGGAGCAGGCTATCCATAATACCACCTTCTGCGAGTTTATATACCGCCTTCATATAGCCAACCAACTAGACCATGTGGTATTTGATGAGTACCACCTTACTATTACTACTCTATCCTACCACCAGGTGATGGCGCTCCTGCCCCAGCTGCGCGAGCTCCAGGTCCAGACTATCTTCCTAACCAGGACACTACTACTAGTGTTGGTACCTGAGTTCCAGAAGCACATGCTACTAGATGGCGCCTATTTTATACAGGGCCCCACTACCTATTGGGATATATATCTTGGGGTGCACCACTACCCACCTGGTCAGGCCCATATCTAGGACTTTACCCTGCCTGGACTACGCCGCTCTATCACCGCCTTGGAGCTGGGCGAGCGGGGGATTATCTATTATATACGGAAGACCCTCTCTGAGGAGATTGCCATAGCGCTGGCAGGTCCTGTCTACCATTCTGAGTCTGGCACTATGGAGGAAAAGGCCCAGGTGCTGTAATACTGGCGTAGTGGTAACCCTTCCTTCCTGGTCACAACGTCAGCCTTTAGCATGGGCGTTGACCACCTGGCGGTGCGCTGGGTGATCCATGTTGGCGCCCCGAATAATATTATCAACTTCACGCAGGAGATTGGGCGCCTATCCTAGGATGGCGCTGGTGGCTAGGCGCTAATCCTCCTTCTGCCGTAGTGGCGCCTGGCAAGCAAGCGCACCGACAGCCGCCTGCTAGATCCCATGGAGGCTGCTATAGAGGAGTACTTAAGTGAGACAACCCTCTACTGTAAGTGGGTGATCTCCCGTGTACTTGATGGCGAACCACGAGCGTGCGACCTGAATGCCTTACTATGTGACCACTGTGAGGAGCATGGTCAGCCCCAGCTACCTGGCGAGGCAGAGGAGGCTACCCCTCTAGCACTAACCCTGGATGAGTAGGAAGGGCAGGATCAGGAGCAGGATATAGGGAGTATGGCTGATTTGTAAGCAGGCGCAGAGCTACTACATGCGCGCGTCCAGTTACACGCCCATGGCCTTGCTGATTACATACTATCCTTGTAGGCATGGCGTGGAACCTGCATGATCTGCTACCATCTACCGCGTACTGGCTCCGGTCAGGCGGGTCATAGCTTGCACGCCTTTCAGGCATGCCCTAATCCTCAGTGGTTCTATTACATGGATGCCAAGTGGTCCGCCACCAAGGCGGCGCGTTAGCAGCGCGGGGGATGGTTCCCACGCTTTCTTGCCTACTGGATGTGCTATAACCCCCAGGCTATCTGTGATCAGTACCGTCAGTCATAGTGTGAATTCCCTGACCTTATCCTGCCTGTGTGCTGGTCCATCTTCCAGAAACGGGCTTGGGTGGAGCAATACCTGGTAGCGCTAGGGGGCCGCCATGTGGCTGACAGTGAGGAGCTGTACATGCTCTAGCTTGGTGAGGAGCGGGAGGTGTTTGGAGAGCCAGTGTTTAATGCCATGGCCGTGGCAGACCTAGTACTGCAGCAGATGGCGCTTGGACAGCAGTAACAATACTGTCTATTTCGTTTAACTATGCCACGAGCCTAAAACGTAGATACCTATATATGTCTATATATATATATATATATGTAACCAGCTACCACCATAATATAGAGGACAGAGGATTCATGTTAACCAAGATGGTGTTTGGCTTAGTAGGAGAGTGTTTTTAAAGGCCTTTTCCCTCCCTATTTAGTATGTTAGGGTTTCCCTCCTTCTTCCCCTACGTTCTTTCCAATCCATTAGACTAAGATAAATGGTTAAAAAGTAGTAATAGTAGTATAATATAGGCTAGTACTATTTAGGGTTAATCTAGCCCACTACCTAGCTTATTTAATCCTGGGACTTGCCTTAGTTAGTTATGATTGATCCTTTAGCTAATAGATTAGGCTTCAAAGGTACCTTACCTTTCTTTAGAATTCCCCTGATGGCCAAAGCACGCCACTAGCCCCATGGTCATCCCTACCAGCCCGCTCGAACCCCGCTGATGACTCGCCTTTAATCCAGCCCGACCCAAACCATTGAGGAGTATTAGTGGTTAGTATCCCCACGATAATAGATCTATTAGGGCTAAAAACCATAATCAGTAATTTCTGCTTCCCACTAAGATCTTACTACCATCTCGCCCACGGACTACCATAATAATAATTCTCATCACCTAATAAAGGCTGAGGGCTTGTTTGGAGTCATTAGCCTTATGACCCCAGGCGTGCGAACTAGGCTGTGGGTTAGTCCATGCATGGCGCCACCCTAGCAGGGCACTAATAGTACGCTTCATGACCGCTAGGCGCATAGCATGATCTATCTGAGGGTCACCCTAGTCAATGCCTAGCCACGGGGTATGCCCATAATGATCTACTACTTAGTGCTAACTGATAGGAGTGCCCCGCTCGAGGCTAAGATCCTGCTACCACCCCGCCTGTGGACTGCCAAGCCCCTGATTCCTGTATTACTTTTACGAGGCCGTGGCTTGATTCGTAGAGAGGACCTGGCAGCTAGGCGGCAGTCTGTAAGCTGAGAGCTTAGGTCCCTGCTATACCATACCCTATTCACGCCGCGCGTGGCTGCCTGACTACCTCTCCATCCACGCACCGTCCGCCCACCATCTACGCGCGGCCAGCCCGCAATACCTGCCATGGTCAGTCCGCCCTGCCGCAGTCGACAGGCGCGGGTCTGCCAGTGAAAGGCGTCCTTACTTCCAGGACCCTCACACTAGGTACCTAGATGGTGGTTATATATAGCCTGGCGGCCTGTACTCCACCCACCTTCAGCCTGCTAGCACCTCGCTGGGTTCCTCGCCTATTATCACCTATCCGGCCCCGGGCCAAGTCCGGCCGGCTGAAGCTTGGGGAGGGAAATCTGCTATGCTAATAAGAGACCATCATGACTACCTGCTAGTCACGCCCTAGGAGCTCGACAGGTGCCCGCCAGGTCCAACTGCTAATCCCGCCGCCTTACCAACTATGGACTCCTCTCTCCCACTCTTGTCTCCCTGGCAGCCTGGGTTACCGTGGTCACGCCATGCTACTCCAGCCAGTATCCATCGCCCACCCTGCGGCTACCCGGTGCTGGGCCAGCGGCCTGATACCCTGGCTAAGTGAGGTCCTTATTATCATGCCCGCTTACAGCGTGCGTAGATTTCTAAAAGAAAATTTTTTATTTATATATACATGTTCACTCTATCTCTTCCTCCTCCCTTATACTTTACCCTCTCTCCTTCTTCCTTTATCCTCTCCCACTCCCCATCCTCGCCCTACTTGTTAGCTTCGTCTATATCTTTCCCTTACTGTGGTACCATCGTATTGCCTACTTAAAGAAGCATACTACCTTTCTTACCTCCATCTAGTAAGTCTACCACCTGTCCAACGGCGCAGTCCGAGTACCGTGATAGCACCATCCCTGCTAACACCAGGTGCTGTCTAGAGCCACCATGTCCACACCACTCCAGTCTGCACCTGATCTTGAGCCCTCCACCCTAGTTACTAGTGCCTTAGAGTCACCCTGTAAGCACAAGCGTCGCCTCAAGCGCGAGAAGGCTCGACGTAAAGCCGAACTTTGCTAACATGAGATTAAAGCTGACCAGGAAGACAACGAGCCTAATAGCAGCGACCATAAGACCACATCGCGTGCCATTACTAAACTAGGTGAAGAGTCCATGTCCTTACCACCACCTCGCCGTCGCTAGATCAGTGAAAAGACCCTGCCTGGTGATGCTGCCCCTCCTAACCTGACCATGGCCGTGCCATCTATGAGAGCCGGCCATGGTAAAGGCAAGCAGCCGCGCAACTCACGCGCCTGGCCTGATGACAATACTGCTGATATGAGTATCTTATGCCCTTACACGCCGCTACCCCGCCTATAGGACACCCACGCTGACCTTGAGAATCTAGGATGATGACGATGCTGAGGGCATGCTTTGTAAGGTCCCCTGTCTGCGTTGCGCGAAGGCAAGCTTTATGTCTAGTGAAGATGATAAGCCTATTAACCCACAGCCCTGCTGCTATCCCCACGCGGGGCTGAAATACTTTTACTACACACGCCTCTACAAGTACTGCATCCCTATTCCCGCGCCCTTTAAGGCTGAGATCGTGGCGCTCCAAACCAACCCGCCTGAGGATGTCGACGTTGTAGCTACCACTGCTTCGTGGACCTGGCGTATGACAACCTTCCTCCGCAAGGCTAACAAGGAGGGTGAGATGCTACGAATCATGCGCTCACTCCTCCACCATACCTTCGAGCTCCGTAATGACATCCATGCTACCAACCACATTGGACCCTGGCTGCCCCCCTCTGCCAAGATCATCTGGCCCGTGATGGATGGCACTAAGAAGGATGACAAGGAGGAAGAGACCACCACTACCCGCACTACTACTCGCCGTGGTGCCGCTGTTGATAGGTTCCTTAAGCTATAGGAGACTGATGACTATGGTATTAATATTATATTCTAGCCCTAGCACCTACTTCTTCTTCTTCTTCTTCTTTTTTTTTTTTTTTTCCTTTTTTTTTTTAGTTTCTCTTGTTTCGATGGTGTAGCATAGCTCATCATCTACTTACCTAGCTATTACCTTCATGTAGCTAGGCTAAATGGAATCAAGCTCCCTTATACTACCATTCTCTTACCTTCTTGTGTAGCTTCCTTCCTTATACCCCAAAGTAGCAAGCATGCTCCCAGGCTAGTGGTCGTACCTGGCAGCCTGCCTACTCCCCGCTGACGACTCGCCTTCAACCCACCACGATCTAACTAGCGATGAGTATTTAGTTCCTTGTGAGTGAGTATCCCCGTAATAATAGACCTATTAGGGCTTAAAAGCCTGATCAGCAATTTCTACTAGACGCTAAGAGCCCGCTACTACCTCGCCTATGGACCGCTATAATGAAGATTCTTATATCCTAATAAAGGCCGAGGGCTTGTTTAGAGTCATCACCCTCATAACACCAGGCGTGTGGTCTAGGCTATAGGTTGGTCCATGCATGGTGCCACCTTACAAGTGCGCCGGTGGTACGCTTCATAACTGCTGGGTGAATAGCATGATCTATCCTAGGGTCACACTGGTCAATGCCTGGCCGTGGGGTATACCTGCAATGATCTACTACTTAGTGCCAACTGATAGGAGTGCCCCACTCAAGGCTAAGATCCCGCTGCCACCCTACCTGTGGACTGCTGAGCCCCTGATTCCTGTATTACTTTTGCGAGGCCGTGGTTTGATTCACAGAGAAGACCTGGCGGCTAGGCGGTAGTCTATAAGCAGAGAGCTTAGGTTCCTACTATACCATACCCTATTCACGCTACGCGCGGCTGCCTGACTACCTCTCCATCCACGCGCCGTCCGCCCACCATCTACGCGCGGCCAGCCCGCCATACCTGCCATGGTCGGTCCGCCCTGCCGTAGTCGACAGGCGCGGGTCTGCCGGTGAAAGGCGTCCTTACTTCCAGGACCCTCACACTAGGTACCTAGATGGCGGTTATATATAGTCTGGCGGTCCGTACTCCACCCACCTTCAGCCCGCCAGCACCTCGCCGGGTTCCTTGCCTATCATCACCTGTCCGGCCCTAGGCTAAGTGCAGCCGCCCAAAGGCTAGGATGGGAAATCTGCTATACTAATATAAGACCATCATAACTACCTACTAGTTACTTTTAAGGAGCTTGACAGGTGCCCGCTAGGTCAGACTACTAATCCCGCCTTCTTACTAACTATGGACTCCTCTCTCCCACTCTTGTCTCCCTAGTAGCATGGGTTGCCATGGTCACGCCGTGCTACTCTATCCCATTACCTGTCGCCCACCCTGCGGCTACCTAGTGCTGTCCTGGCGGCCTAGTACGCTCGTAAAGGAGTGTCTTTATTATTGTCCCTGCTTATAGCCTAGGCCAAGGTTAAAAAATCATTTTTCTGGTTCACGTGTATATATTTATTCTCTCTCCTCTTCCTCTCTATTACTTCGCCCCCTTCTTTTTTTTTTTTTTCTCTCTAAATATCCCTATCCTCCTCCTTATCCTTACCCGATCATTAGACGTATTAATATTATAACCTTACTACGGAATTATTCTATCTCCTACTCTATAAAGCACCCTGCCGTTCTCGCTATGATTAACTAAGTCTGCCCCCTCTTGAACCACCCAGTCCTAGCACTATGTTAGTACTGTCCTTGCTAATAATACGTGCTATCTAAAGCCATCATGTCTAAGCCCTCACAACCCCTTCTTAACCGCGAGCCTTCCACCCTAGTAGCCAGCGTATCTGAATCACCACGTAAGTGGAGGCGCTGTTAGGAGCGGGCGAGGGCTTAATAAGTAGCTAAACTTTCCATACCTAAGCTCAAGCCTGACTAGGCGCATAACAAGCGCGATGCTAGTGACCATGAGACTACATCCCCAGCCGTCACTAAACTAGACGATGAGCCCACGCTCCCGCCACCCCCATGACATTGCCAAATCAATGAAAATGCCCTAACTGGCCTCACTGCCTCTGCCACCTAGACCATAGCCGCGCCACCTGTCATACCAAGCCACGGCAAAGAAAAATGGCCCCAGAAGTCTCGCGCCTGGCTAGATAATAATACCCTTGATGTGAGTATCCCATACCCTCCTATGCCGCCACCCCGCCTGTAGGGCGCCCGTGCTGACCTTGAGAATCTAGGACGATAACAAGGCTGAGGGGATGCTCTGTAAGGTGCCATGTTTACATTGCGCCAAGTCAAGCTTTGTGTTAGGGGATAATGGCAAGCCTATTGGACTGTAGCTATGCCGCTGCCCCCGCGCAGGGCTTAAATGCTTTCGCTGTACACGCCTCCACAAGTACTATATCCCTATTCCCGCGCCCTTTAAGGCTGAGATCGTGGCGCTCCAAATCAACCTGCCTGAGGATGTTGATGTTGTCACTGCCACCACTTCGTGGACCTAGCGTGTTACAATCTTCCTTGATCAGGCTAATGGGGAAGGTGAGATGCTTTATATTATGCGCTCCCTCCTCCACCATATCTTTTAGCTCTGTAATGACATCCGTGCTACTAATTACATTGGACCCCGGCTGCCCCCTTCCGCCAAGATTATCTGGCCGGTGATAGATGGTACCAAGAGAGATGATAAGGAGGAAGAGACCACCACTACCCGCACTGCTACTCGCCGTGGTGCCGCCATTAATGGGTTCCACGACCCACAGGAGACTGATGATAATAGTGTTAATATCATATTCTAGCCCTAGCGCCTACTTCTTCTTCTTCTTCTTCTTCTTCTTCTTCTTCTTTTTTTTTTTTTTTCCCTTATTTTCTTTTTCTCTTGTTTTAATGGTATAGTATACCTTATTATCTACTCGCCTAGCTATCGCCTCTATGTAGCTAGGCCTCATGGAATCAAGCTCCCTTGTAGTACCATTTTCTTACCTTCTTATATAGCTTCCTTCCTTGTACCCTAAAGCATCAAGCATGCTCCCAGGCTGGTGGTCATACCTAGCAGCCCACCCAGCTCCTGCTGATGACTCGCCTTTAACCCTTACTCCCCAGGGGTTGGTCCGACGCGCCCCCGCTGTATTTCTTCCGCCCCTGATTGGCTGGTTTGCTCCATCCCGCTGATGGGGCCCCGCTTGCCCCGCTTAGCGCCGCCGTGCTCCCGCCGCCCGCGGCGTGCGTGCGGATAAGATAACCACCACACCACTCGTCCATATAATTACAATCAATAGCCCCCCTTGGCCCGCCCCCCTAGGCCTGGACAGCCGGCCCCCGTGGTCATCGTAAGGAATTAATAACCTAACCATACTATTCCGTGGCTGGCCGCTATCACCATAACGCACGCGAAGCGAACCACCACCTACTACTACTGCCTGCCACCTCCTCCTCGAGCTGTTCTATACTGTCCTTGCTGGTGGTGTGCCGTACTACCTACCACCCTGCCCCCCCGCGCCCA